>NW_009702043.1:0-741 GCF_000703405.1 Apaloderma vittatum
ATTACATGTGAGAACTAGACAGATGGCAAGAAAAACAGCAGAAAGACAGACAAGTATGGCTGAGTACCTCACACTGTCCGCGAAAGATAGATGATGCACCGCTACTTGTGTAAGCCAATAGGGAATGGCTTTCTTTGTCACAGAAGACACACTGTGGTAAGAAATATTCATGATGAGACAAGTATCAGAAACTAAAAACACAGCAGAAAAACAAACAAATAAGCAAACACTCTGCTTAGCAGAGACCATTAAATAAAAGAAAACATCCCAACCAAAGAAAGGAGTGACATCTGCAATGTGTGACAAGGACTGCTGTTTTGAAAGATGGCTAGCTGGCTTCCCACAGCTCCCGCTCACTTTGGTTAACTGTCTCCCAGCAGTAAACAATGATAACTTGTCAAAGGTTTCCCTTTTATTTTTCTTCTTCCCCCTTTAATTGCTATTTTAGTTTTAAGTAACTGGCAGATGCAGAGCCTAGTTATGTGTTTTGTATTAACCAGTCAGCAGAGGAGAAAAAACAAATCAACTATGGGAATGAGGAACAAAACGGAAGCTCTTCCATCCCAGCTGCTCGTTAAAAACGTGTAGATCAGGCTGCGTGTCCCTGTTTTGCCAGCTCTCTGCTCATTGTCATTATTGCCGTGGGGGAGGCCACCATCAAAGGAGATGGGCATAATGGTATTGGTCAAAAACAAAGAACAGGTGCGACCGGATTCAAAGACTTCTTTTCTCCAACATGTG
>NW_009702044.1:0-87849 GCF_000703405.1 Apaloderma vittatum
GACTTGATGATCTCAGAGATCTTTTCCAGCCACATTAATTCTGTCATTCTGTGATTAAATGAACTTTTAAGATACAGGCAGCTATACTGTATTTTTTTAAAATTTGTCTGTATCCTTAGTGCTGCTCATAGGAGCAATCCCACTCAACATCACTGAGTGCATTAAGCTTTATTAGGAATTTGGACCAGATCCAGTCTATCATGACAAGTAATTTTTTAGATCAAAAACATCTTAAAATTTGGAGTGCAGTCATATCTATCTTTGAATGGATAGTGTTGCTTTTTAAATGAAGTTTGAGCTATTTCATTTTGATTTAACTTCCATTTAATCTTAGCAGTCAGAACCAGGAGGTACTGCATTCAGTGACCATCTGGCCTTTTCTTTTTTGGTTTCAGTTTAAGATTTGAAAACTGTTTGTATGTTAATGTGCATGTAGTGCAGATTCTGGCAGGACAGAAAAGTGGGTGTGTTATTAATGTAGACTTTTTTTATAAGGATTGAAAATAAATCCACTCTAGCTGCTTTATTTGACCTCACACTTCTGAATATCTGCTATAGAGTATTGCTCTACAATTTGAAGAAGAGAATGCCGATAGTGAGTCTTCATCATGCTGCATATTATTCAGAAAGCCCTTGTGGATTTTGTTGCTGGTCAGATGGAAAAATATACTAGATGGGAAAATACCCTTTCCAGCAACAGTCTTGTTTAATATTTGTCGTAGGAGCCTGACCACTTAAACAAAGAGACTGTTGAGACTTCGTTGGTGGCCAAAGTGAAAGATAACAAATACAGCATTTTTTACATAACAATGTCACAATACCGAAGTTTCTTCAAGGAAAGGTTTTCAAGTAGCAGTTTATTTTATTTGCTGTCACTTTAAATAAACATTTTCTTCTCTAAAGAAGTATTTTCTGCATTTCTTTTTAATTAACTTGATCCAAGTTTTATGACAAGACTTAACAGTAAGGTCACATTTCAGGATGCTGATAGTTTTTCAGTACTTTCAGCAGAAGTTTGTTAGTATTATCAGTTCTTGTGGTTAGGCTTTTTTAAAAAAGTCCTGCTTATTTACTTGAAAAATTACTTTACCATTATAATGTAATTAGAAAGCATAATTTGTGTAGATAGCCTTATACTGTTTTCCTTTCAGAACAGAAGTCTAAACCGTTGCAAGTTCAGGCTCTGAAACCTTATTGTCTTAATTTTATGCAACAAAAGGTGAATTAATGCAAGATGTATTTTAGTCATGCCCTATTTATGGAGTTGTTCCTCGCTTGCATTTAGGAAAGTGACTGAAATTGGAAGAAGAAAACTTTCTCCTCATCCATTTTATGATCAGTACCAAATGCTGAGAGCAGATGCGAGTGTCAGGGTTGCCCGTTGTATTCATGCGAAGAGGACAGCATGCACACCAACGCCCATTTTGTTCTGTTGGTAAACTTTTAGCTGTGTTGCTGCGAAACCGTCACACAAGACATTGTCACGTTAGTATATGATGCCTTTTCTCCTCTAATCTCACTTGTGAAGTCTCTCTGAGGGGCACTGTCACAGCTGCAAGGTGCTGGAGTTAATGCAGTAGACTCTAGAGCAGGCTGCAGTGCCCCTCCCTGTCGCAGTGATTCGCTTTGTGAAATCTGTTTACCAGGTGAGCTTGTCTGGCTGTGAGACCATCTTTTCAAACTACTGTAGTCATAGCAAAGGACTAGGGTTTTTCTTCCTCGTTGAAATAATTGCAAATTGTACTGCAATCTGAGAGTGCCGCACTTCATGACCGGGTTTGTAATCTGTATTTCCGCATAGTGCACATTGCGTAGATTTTACATGAGGTGTAAGAAATGGCCTCGGAGGTTGTTTGATGTGGATGCTATCTAGCGTATCAATGAAGACATTGAATTAAGATATTAAGTTTTGCTTTGTGTATGGAAGGCAGTCAAGATTGTGAAGTTCCTCAGCGGGCTCTGAGATCACTGAAAATGAGTGACTCTAGCCCGTGTTTGAGCAGGAGCACAGAAGTTGAAGCAGGAGGAGTTGCAGTGTGTTCAGGTGAACTGAATTTTAAGTGTAATCCTAGTGCCCCAGTGGTGGAGCAGCTTCTGCTGTCTGAAAAAAAACACTGAAGGCGGGTAGTGTTATATCTACAAATGGAGAATTATAGTTAACTGTGTGTATTGTGTTTGCATCACTATGGGTCTGACTCAAAATACAGTATCAGTGTTGTGACCTTGCCACTGGTGGATGTGAAAAGGTATTTTTAAAAGTGTTAACTGCATGCATTTTTCAGTGGTATTTGAGGCTGAGACTTTCTTAGGCAGGACATTAACGTCATCCCTTACTGGGAGCTTAACATTTTTCCATGTCTGAACACAGTTATCAGGGAGGAGCAGGACGAGGTTGCTCTGTGAAGGGGACTGCCAGCAGCCAAAGGTGACAGCAAAGAGTGTAGTCCCACACTACCCAAAAAAGAAGAGTGGAGTAGTCTGGTGACAGTTTCCAGGGACAAACAACTTCCCTGTTTGCCAGACAGGCCTGTGGTCATGAAGCAAGTCCAGGGTTCAGCCAGCTGGTCAGGGCATGCGGCCAGGTGCAGGCAGGGACCAAAGGCACGAGTCTGAGCTTCAGTGTAGCTCTCGAGCGAAAGAGGGAACCCCTCCACAAGGGTTTTCATAGCTCTTTCCTGCACAGCTCTTCTGGAGCGTTCTGGAGCTCGCCATAAGCACAGCCAGCTGACCCCCGAGGAAGGGGTGAAGATGCAGGGCACAGGGCCCGAATGCTGACCTTTGAGAATCATCTCTTTGCCTGAAGGAGGTAGCTTCAGACAGCTGTGGTTTCTTCTCTTCTGTTCTTGGAGTCAGTTGTTGACAACTGTGAGGCTCTGAAAATAATAATAAACTTTTGATCTGATTTGTTTCACAGTTTACACTATTAACTACATGTATATTAAGCTGAGGTGGGAAGAAAGTGGATCCCTGTGGGATTCCACAAGTGAAGATTTTGGAAGGAAAAGCAGCACAAGGAAAACTACTGTGACTTGGTCAGCTGTCACAGGACAACTGAAACCTGCTAAGTACAAGGCTGATAATTTCTACTTTCAAGAGGTAGTAAGACTCCACTGATGATTATCCCAGGCCTGAAGGGAATGCTTGCCAGGGCTTGCAGACCTACAAAGGACAGTGGGGTCTCAGCTGAGCGTAAGCCATTAACAGTTTTTCTCTCTGGGTAGTATCTATCCTGCTGCAAGACTCTGAGATGTTAGGGGTTTTTTTTGAGTTTTTGTGATATAGCAACTCCTTCAGAAAAGTGAATTCTGCCTTTTTCGTTTTAGCTGTGGTGAAGATAATTAATATTTAAGGGAAATACCACGCAGTTCATCATTTTAACAAAGAATGATGAGGGAACAATGTTAAGGACTTATTCAGAACAGCCACGAACTCTCTGTGTACATCACTGTTTCTGTGCTGCTAGTTAGATTTTTACATATTAAAGAAACCTTAGAGATCGCTGCCAGGATGATAATTGATGATATGCTCAAAAGCACAACTTGAATCTGTGCTCCCTGGAGACCCCAGCAGAGACATCATAAGTTGAACACCTTTGTGAAAAAGTGAGTGTTAAGAGTAGGAAATGTCTGCTGTTCTGCTTTGCAAGTTGAGGGAAGGAACGATTAAGGCACTGAAGATGTCTCTTTTGGATTAACGAGACACATAAACAATCCTCAGAAACCAGAGGTGAAAAAGAAATATGATTGTGTGATGGAACAAGAAAAGGAAGGTGAGAATTAACAGGATAAAGAGTGTTGGAAAAGCATAGAAGAAGGGGTGAAGAAAAAGCAGATTAGAAAGAAGAGAGAAATTAGGAAAAACTCAGTGGAAAGGACAAATAGCTGCACTGAAAGCTGCTGGAAAAAGATGCATTTATTATGAGAAGATAGAAAATGCATAGCAATGGTGAAAAACATGAAGAGGAAGGAAAACATTAAAATATAATTTGTAAATTATATGTCCCAAGAAGACTGTCAGATACATAAACTTCTTTGAATAAAGGTACTTTCTGAAAACAAGTTATTTAGTTCTAAAGCTTAATAGTGATTTTAAAATTCGCAGTTTTTGAAAGGTAGACCATTTCCTAGTTTGAGTAAGGACTGCAGGACAGTATTTTATCCAGACATTAAATTCCGTTCTGAATCTTACTGATGGTAATTCAAAGCTACATATTTATACTTAGCGGTAAAAGAGAATCATATCAGAGTATCATAGAATGATTTGTGTTGGAAGGGACCTTAAATATCATCTAGTTCCAACCTCCCTGCCATGGATAGGGACACCTCCTACTAGATCAGGTTTCTCAGAGCCTCATCCAGCCTGACCCTGAACACTTCCAGGGATGGGGCCTCCCCCACCTCTCTGGGCAACCCGTTCCAATGTTTCAACACCCTCATTGTAAAGAACTTTTTCCTAACATCTAATCTAAATCTGCCCAGCTCTAGCTTAAAACCATTGCCCCTTGTCCTGTCGCTACATGCCCTTGTAAGCAGTCCCTCCCCAGCTTTCCTGCAGGCCCCCTTCAGATACTGGCAGGTCCCTACAAGGTCTCCCCAGAGTCTTCTCTTCTCCAGCCTGAACAGCCCCAACTCTCTCAGCCTGTCCTCACAGGGGAGGTGCTTCAGGGCTCTGATCATTTTTGTGGCCTCTTCTGGACCCGCTTCAACAAGTCCATGTTCTTCTTATGTTGGGGCCCCTAGATCTGAACACAGCACGGCAGGTGGGGTCTCACCAGAGCAGAGCAGAGAGAGAGAATCACCTCCCTTTCCCTTTCCCTGCTGGCCACGCTGCTTTTGATGCAGCCCAGAGCTGCAATGGTTGCCATTTTGGGCTGCCAACACACTTTGCTGGCTGATGTTGAGTGTCTCATCAACCAGCAGAGGAACTATCTAGTTCATAGAAAAGTTACAATCTCAATATTGCTAAGCGAGTCAAACTTTATTGATATTATGGAAACTGTGTATGGTTCATGGTGTAATAAGTGAGACATGTCTATGTTCATGGTGCAATAAGTGGATTATCAAGTCATCCAACATCTAAACCTAATAGTAGTTTACAGATTCACTGATTAAGTCTAGGAAATGAAGAACGGTGTTGCCATGGTGAAGTCTATATGATAAAGCACAAGAAGAATGAGCTAGTGAATAATTGATAACATTTCTAAGATTAGAAACGATCATTTACAGCATGCTCTTTGATATTCATGCCTGCTTTTTACTTTGAAAAACCTCAGAGAAGCATATTAGCATAGATTGTGACAAGCTTTTGCATAAACTTTTAAGCAAAGTGCCAATAGCTTATGTGTGCAAGAACATACAAATACACAGTTACAGCAGTGCTAAGATTGAGCATAAACCAGGCATAAACCAGAAAGTTCAAAAAATGGAAACCTTTTAGCATGAGATGTTTGGCTAGGCTGCATCTAGTATTATATTTCTTAAAAACATAACAGAAATACAAAAGAAAGTGTCATAAGAGTCAGTAAGACAAGTTGTAACTGTGTGCCTGTGTGCTTACTTTTTTTCTGATTTTAGTCATATAAAGTAGCTCTTAATTTAATTTTTAAACCTTTAGTTCAAGAGTAATCTGATAAAGTGTCCTAAGCCATCTGGAATTAAAGTACTACTTGCAAGTGTCCCAATAAAGCTTAAAGACATACTTTTTCAAAATGGATAAAAATCTAATTGATGTTGAGAAGGTATCTCTGGGTAAAGTGATGGGAAGCAGTTTTCTGGGATAAACATTGTAGATCTGCTGGAGCAAAGATCTGCAGGCATCATGCCTTTATAAACAGTTTTGTTTAATAAATGTGTCATTTATTTTTATAAATATATGATGGAAATCAGTGAATAAGCACAATAGTTCAAAAAACAGTCCAGCTGCCCTGTAGCAAACTTTACTTGTCATAAATTCCTTTTTAGCCATTCCAGTAGCAAAGAGCTATTTTTCATTATTAATTAGCCTCATTAAAATAAATAAAATACATGCAGTTGGCTTGCACGCAACAATCCTGAGGTTGAGGGTGTTGTTTTTTCTGCTTCCAAATGCAATGAAATTATTTAGGGAAAAAAAGTTGGTATGAAGTAGCCTCGGTATAAATATTGTGTGCTAAATTTCAAATATTTTCTTTCACTCTTTTAATGCTTCAAATTTAAAAACTTGTAACTGTAAATCTTGCAGTTAATGCCCTATTAAAGCAAACGTATCTTCATGTTCTCCAGGCTATGTTAAGATATAACCAGCTTATGTCCATATATTTAGAGCTTTAAAAAGGACAAATGAGAACAAATCAAAATGAATTCAATAGGTGGATCATAGAGGTGCTAGGTATGTATAAAAGTGATTAGCGTTTTTGTCATCTGGTTTGTAGAATGCCTAAGTAAATGTTCCTATTTTCCACATATTTAGATATTTATTTAGATATTTATATTTGTCTATTTAGGTAGATGTATGTAAAGATTGGGTTTTCAGACTTGATTTTTGTTCTCTGTCCCAGAACTGAACCAAATGTAAAACTTGCACTGGTGTTTTATATATTGATGGTTTTATACAGACCAGCCATGGTCTCCATAGAAGAAACTGTATTCAAAACCTGCATATTTTTCATACTCATATTATATGCACATTGTTTCCGCAATGGAGCCAAACAGGAGCAGGGCTTTGTCTTGTGTCTGAAGCAATGATCTGTGTAAATGTAATAGAAAGGCTTTGTGTGTCCTCTTCAAAAAGATCTTGATGTGCTTGGTGGAATGATTGTGTTTCTTCCTGCATTCTACAGTAAACATTACGTTAGATATTAGAAAACAGCCTTATTAATTGCAAAAAAGGTAGGATTTTCCAATACATTGAAAGTCTTGGATATACATGTTATTGGGGGACATGAACTTGATAAATGTACCTTTGAAAAAAGACTTGCAAAGTTTATTTTTGAGAGGGCAGTTCTATCTGGGCAGTTAAAATACAAGTGAAGATGATACAGATCAAAAGCTAGTAATTAACCTCAAAATTGAAAACCACTTAATCTTGTAGCATGACCCCATCATTAATGGGCGTCTCTACAATGAATAGCAGCTGCTGTCTGGTCTTTGCCTTCCTGTTTGGCCCGTCAAAATGGAAATTAGGGGGCTGCAAAAGTTTCCCTCTGGGTGTTGGACTCGGCAGTTCCTCAGGTTCTGCACTGAGATGAGGCCACGACGTTGGCAGGAGAGATGCATTTTCTGTGACCAGTCTTACGCTATGTTGTGAAGCGCTGCTGAGTGGAGCTGGGGTTTGAGGTCTACTGGTCGCTTAAAATTGTGTAATAAAATTATACACAGCAAGGAAAGCTGTGTTACTGCATAAACACCACAGACACAGTTATTTCCCTTAATAACCTCTTCAGAAATTTTGTAGTAATATCTTGGAAAAAATGGCAGCATCAAAGCCTGTCTGTGTGTGTACACCTCCAACAAAGGCAAAGGGCTATCTTCTTATCTTCTTTTTAATAGATTAGTGAAGGGTTAAACCTGTATTTCAAGTAGCTGATGTTTGCTGATTTTCTGCCACATTTCTGTGGAATTTAGATAGTTTTTTTCCCATGCCTATTTCCCATGTAGGTTGTTAAGCATCAGTAAATGAATTCTGTGTGTGCTGCTGTCTATGCTGTGCATACAGGAGAACATTAACATTGAAGTTGCATGCATTTGTTAATATTCATTTACTTTATTTCTTTATAAGTGATTTCCTGCAGCAAAGCAGGTAGTGCTGAGTATTGCAAAGCACAGATATTCTCAAGTTTCTCTCTCAAAACTTGAAACTGTACAACGTGGCTTTTCTACCATTTTTTTAATAGACTGATAGACATTTGTCAGAGGCTTCAGTGTCAGGGCTGAGCAGATCTGCATCTTCCTCTGAGCACAGAGGAGAAGGAGAATGCGTCAAGGACTCTGCTCATTATTAATACTTCTGAGAAAAGGATGTTTAGTTGAGTTCCATGTTCATCTCATTTTGTTAGTGTAACTTTGAATAAAGTGTTCCCTGCTTAATTCTGAAGCCATTTGCTAGCAGCGTGAGTAACAGGGGATTATTGTGTGACTGAAGAAAGCAATACTGATTGCAAGTATGAAGGCATCCTTACAGATGCCTTCTCAATTGTTTAGTTTTTCTAAATGAAGTAATCTTTGAAAGAATTTTGCAGCTGAAGGTCTTCTTTAGATTTATCTATTGTGTTGGAAGGCTTCATGATTCTGATTCCAGTTTCATTTCTGAGGTTGTTATACATATGACAGCTAGAAAGTGCAATCACTAAAGGTATTATTCAGAACAATATTATTATCAAGTCTGAGCACCTAGAGTTTGGTTTTGTGTTTTTTGACAGATTACTTATATTCAGAAACTTCAGCTCTAACAGTTAAAAACTTTCACTTCCCACTGGCTTTGTTATTCCTTTTTTTGTCTTTTTTTTTTCATTAAAGATTTTACTAAGTGGGCAGCAAACTGACTGAGACTTCAAACTAAAAAAAGTTACTTATGTGCTACTTCTGCTAGTTTTTCTTCTTAATCAGTTAATGCTTGGACTAGATGATCCTAAAGGTCTTTTCCAATCTAGGCAATTCTGTTATTCTTTAATTCTGTAATTACTCACTCTGAAGACCTTTATATATAAAGGCATAACAGATGGATAAATCAACTGTAAGTCAAAGGGAGGTCTTGCTTGATTGTAATTTAGACTTATTATTCAATTCCTGCTGTCTTTAATCTAAAATAATAATTATTTGAGATGGAAAAAGAAAAAAAAAGTAATGCTGTTCTATATAATTTGCTGTTAATAAGACAAATGAAATTTAAACTGCATTAAAGAGATGAGTCATTCTGTAACATGGCTGCAGTGTGTGATTTGTTTAGGTTTTTTCCTTAAGCTACTTAGCTGGGGAAAAAAAATTATGAAGATAGTGATAGGAAGAGGGTCTCCGGAAAATAAATTTCTTTTCTACCATTTTTGATAGCTGTCTTTCAAATTGTTCTTCCTGCTCGTGCCTGCAAGAAAAGCTGGAAAAGTCTAAATCTTCTTTGGGATGCTTTGCACAGATTGTGTGAGAGTTTCACTCAGAGTTTATTTGTTGAAAATCTCAGTGTCTGGGTTTTTTGCATATCTGATTAATCAAAATAAAGTGGGGAGGGAGATCAGAAAAAGGAAAACTATTTAATGAAATGCAGTTTAGAGACCAAACTTAATTAAAAGTAGCAAAGCAAAGGCAGTAGTCCCTATCTGAAAACTCTTGCAGCCAGCCACATCACAGCAGCCTACTAAAATAAACATCAGGTGTTTGGCCTCAGTTAAAAGTCCGAAGATTTTTTTTATAAGAGGATTATTTTTCCTGTTTTTGCTCAAGTGGACCTCCACTCTTGCTGTAGTCACCAAAGCAACACGTGATGAACTGTCAGAGATGCTTTTGCAGTAGCAACAAGCCACAGAGCTCGTCTGAGAATGCTGACCTGGTGGCAAGTGCAACATCCCACCACCTTCCTTTTTAGTCCTGTACAGAAGACTCCTTACCTTTTAAGCAGTAAAGTGTTTTCCCCTTAGTGCTTTGACTCCTAACAGGGCTGTGGTTCTGTGATCGCTTTCACCAGGAGAAAATCAGTGCTGATGCTGGAGAATGAGATCCCTTCCTCCCCTGTCCTGCTCTGTCCTGCCAGCTCTCTTGAGTCAGCCATGCTCTGCCCAACAGAAGTTCACGTGAAGTAACAGAAGAGTTGGTTTTCTTTTTGTCTGTGGTTTGTTTGGGGATATTTGCAATCCCTTACCTCACATGTTAGGGCCTTTTTAAAATACCATCTGATTCTGTGTTTTTCACTCTTGAAATCCTTGACAAATACAAGCATGTTATTGAGACTGGTGGACATTTTTGAGGTGAAAGTCATGTAGAACTACTTGAAAAGTTCCCTTACAAAATAGCCAGACACATGAGAGTTTAAAATTTGAGTAGGATATCATTTATTGATATTAATTTTCAAACTTTTCATCAATGTGGAGCTTTCCAGAGAGCCAGCATGGAGCTGTCGGTGACCATGGTGGGAGGCAATAATACATGTGCTACAAACAAGCAGACTGGCAAAGATGGGTGATCCTGACCTTCACTTACCAGTTTTGAATAATTGAGGTGTTTACTTCATATCACTTTATCTTCTTTTCTATTAGGAACTGTAAATGCTTTTAGGACCACAGAATGTTTATTAGCGAGCTGCCATTGCTAATAGTAATCAGATCATGTGGGTATACAGTGTAAGGTGAACATTTTGTCACAAATTAGGTAAATGCAAAAGAAACGTAACGCATGACCTTACGCATATTTGGTTAAGAAATGATCTGGCAAGTTGAGCTCTAGGAATTGCATGAAACACCTCAGAGAATGATGCCTTTTGAGCACCGGTGTGTTTATCAACTTGTTTCAAAGCATGGAAGGTACATCTCAGACTGTTCTGAATGTTCAAATATATTTAATGCAGTTGCTTACTGCGTAAAGCAACATAGGTACCAGAAAAGGCTCCTGTATAAGAGCCTTTAGGCTCTTATATGTTAGGATAAGATTTGAAGTATAATTTAAATGAAACAGGCTGTCCAGGCAAGTGATGGAGGCACCATCCCTGGAGGTATTTGAGCTGTGGTGCTCAAGGACATGGTTTAGTCGTGGACCTGACATCACTAGGTTAACGCTTGGACTCGATCTTAAAGGTCTTCTCCAACATAACTGATTCTGTGATTCTATAAACAAAGACTAATACTAGTTGCCTTTGAGAGCGTGAGGAGAAAGCACGAGGTCCGGAGGTGTAAGTACAGCGTGAGCTGTATTGTTGTGCTGCCTTTCAGAGCTGTTGGCACCAATTCAGAGCTGCAGATTGCTCAGGCCTGGCCAGGCGAAACCAAATGAGAAGTGCAATTGGTTGGGTGGACGCAGGCAACTGGTAAGAGCTTTGCTCCTTCCAGCACGCAACCCAAAAGCTTCACGTTGTCCTGCAGAGCAGTAGCTGGTCTGAAGGAAGTGCAGGTGTTCCTGGTACAGCGTTGCACTTCGTCAACTGGCTGAGTGCAGCCCTGCCACCTCGGAGGTGGTTTCTCTCCTCTGCGTTAAATATTTCAAATAATTAAAAATAAAAGGTCTATATGAAGCTAAGCTGCTTCTCGCTGCGGTACTTAATCAGTTTCTAGGCAAGCATAGGAAGGGAAAGACTTTCATATTGGGGAATGTGGGTAATCACAGAATCACAGGATGTTCGAGGTTAGAAGGGCCCTCTGGAGATCCAACCCCACTGCCAGAGCAGATGCACCAATCATTAATTGGATTAATTTTAATGAACAACGAAGTGATACATGGACAAACAGTTTTGGTGCTTTCTTTCTCTCATTCATTAATGTTTGAAGTTCTGGTTTCCTTGATACTTTTGCAGAATATTTATTTATAAATCGCCAAAATAATGTGTTTTAGCTGGTAATTTTGCCTACTTTTAACTAGCACAAACTTAGTAAATGGAATTAATAAAGTTAATTTTACTCCTAAAACTCAGTCAACAGTTATTTTAATGTTTGGCTTCACTTTTTTCAATTCAACATCTCAATATAAAGATACTAATACCGAACCTTACTCTACAAGTATGCAAAATATCCAGTTATTTTACCAGTGACTTTTTTTAACAAGAATTTTTTATAAGCGAAGATTGTTCCAGTATTCAATGGAAAGGGCGGATTAGTGCCAGACCAGCAAAGTATTTACATGATCCTCTGCAAGGATTAACACGTTCTCTGCATGAATTACTTCTCTTACTAATCATTATCATATTATGATCTCAGAATTAATTACAACTTTGAGTGGGAAGTGTTTTAACTGCCTTTGATTCATTCTTCTATGTTATTTGTTACCTTCTTTTCTTAGTATGTTACATTTCTTACAAAGAAAAGCAGTATTTCTTCCTGCACTTATGGTTCCTGCATCTCTTTTTCTTTTTTCCCTCACTTTTAGTTGCAAAATGTGACTGGTGAGGTTGCTGTTTTGAACCCCACCCTTAGGGTTGCTAGGCAGAGGAACTTCATTGCGCAAGTAACCTGTTACTGAACAGGCCACTGCAGCCCCAACCAGCCATCTAATGAACAGCCAAGTCTTAAAGGAAATAACTTCTACCATTTGCTGTTTGGAACCAGACCTTTTAAACATGGAAAAAACAAAGTGGTAAATTTATTTCAAAGTATCAGAACAGCTTGAAGAGAAAGAAACCTTTGCCAGCAGAAAATAGTATATGAATACAATATAAAAGCCTGAAAATAACCATCAAAATAGTAACTCCTGAAAACGGTTGATAACATCATGCATTGCAGATACTCAATTGCTTTTTTTCAGTTTTGAGGTTTAGGAATGTAGATTCAGTCTGGTCCACCTCTGGCTTCCGGGCTGCTTAGTGAGTAACCTCAAATGAACTGCACAGATTTCATGAGCCAGTTTCTGGTTTGTTCTATGCAATAAATATTTGACTCTAATAATCCAGAACTTGACATTCCAAATCAAACTGATTTCTCCATCCCTGTTAAGTGGCAAAATATAAATTACCCCAAATAGAAGCATATGTGTAAATATTTGAAATAGGATAGTAATGCTTTCTGACAAATAGTACTATAAATTTGCTTGGCAAAAGTTTGTGTGCGTTTCGGCATGTTCTGGAGACTATTATCTGACCATCAGTTTTTATTAGCACCATCTTAAAGTCGATAAACACAGAAATATTAGGAGAGAATCATGTGAAGCTGCACGTGGGAAAGAAGAGAAGCAGAAAGCAGGGCCTTCAAGGGTGGCGAGACACTGGGTATGAATTTCAGATGAGCAGACTGGATACTGTCAAAACTAAGTGGGCACAAAACTGCACAGAGCTTAGAGGTGCAAAGTTAAGAGACAGTGTTAGGAGCAGGTTGGCAGTGGCTCGTGACATTTCTGAGACTAAATTTTTGCCTGTCATTAAAGTCAGCTGAGAAAAGCTTTTTTGTTGGTTTGTTAGATTCCCATCAGTGCTGGCTTTAGAGTTTAGCTGTAGGTAGATAAAACAGGCAGTTACCCAGCCACTCGGCTGGTGGGAGCAGCCAGGCAGCTCACAGAATCACAGAATCTCTTTGGTGGGAAGATGCCTTTAAGATGATCGAGCCCAGCTGTTAACCTAGCACTGCCAGGTCACCACTAAACCATGTCCCTAAGCACCAAGTCAACACATTGTTTAAATACCTCCAGGGACGGTGAATCCACCGCTGGGCTGCCCTGGGTAGCCTGTTCCAATGCCCCGTGACCCTTTCAGTGAGGAACTTGTTCCTAATATCCAGCCTAAAGCTCTCTGGCACAACTTGCAGCCAATTCCTCTAGTCCTATCACTTGCTACTAGGGAGAAAAGGCTGATCTCCTTCTCTGTCCAACCCCCTTTCAGGTAGTTGTAGAGAACGATAAGGTCTCCCCTCCAGCCTCCAGGCTAGCTAAGTCCAGTTCTTTCAGGCCCTACTCATGGAACTTTTTTCCAGTTGGAACTTTGTTCCAGTCCCTTCCCCAGCCTCGTTGCCCTTCTCTGGACCCACTCCAGCACCTCAGTGTCCTTGTAGTGAGAGCCCCAGGACTGCACACAGTGCTCGAGGTGCGGACTCACCAGTGCCGAGTGCAATCACTTCCCTGCTCCTGCTGGCCACACTTGCCAGGCATAGGCTGCTTCTCATTGTCCTCAGCTGCCAAGTGCCCAGAAAGGGCAAGGCAGCCCTGATAACCCTCTGGCTGGCTTTTCTCCGAAGCAGCCTGCACCACCCGTACCTCCCCCAGCGCCGTGAGAGCACGGCCACTTCTCCATCTCGACCCCACCGCTTCCCCCTCCTTCGGCCGCTCCTCCGCTCCCCGCTGCAATTCTGCAGCTGTCGTTGGCGAAGCTGTGAGCCGGCTTTGCGAAGCAGCTGCGGGGCTCCCTGGGCTAAGGGCCTTTGCTTCTGGAAATTACACCATCTGGCCGTCCACCAGAACGCAGCGTATGGAGTTTATATTTAGATCACCTTGTATCTGGCATCTGGGCTTACATTTATCTCTATGCTCGGGGAGACATGGTGTGAACACTTTTCTTTTATGGATGATACTCTACGTAGCGAATGTATTCAGTTCTCAGTTGCCACAGTGCAAGAGGTTCTCTAAAAGCAGTTGTTCTTTCTGTCATTTCTATTGGTGGGAGCTGCACATGAGGCCTCATTTTGTTACTGGTGTCTATTAGAAATACCAGACTCAGAGAGGGCTGGTGAGAAACAATTTGCTCTTGTAGTTACAGATCAATTCTGACTGCCTGCAAAGATGAGCTAAGGCATGACAGGTCCAGTAGTACTGAGTATTCTGATATTGAGCTGTGTTGTGCTATATATCTCAAGTTTCTATCAATAGGTTTGGGCTGTGGGGTGTTTTGGTTCTTTTCCTTTTCCCGTGTGTTTTTGTATAAAGGAATCTTTGAATAGCTTCAGAATGAAACAAATGACACTTTGCAGTGAGTACACAAAGTACTGAGGAACGCCAACAGAGGGTGCTGGCGTGATGCAGCTCTTACCTTCATAGAGAACTGTGTATTTTGACAAGCCTCCTTATTTTGGGATGTTTTACTATACTTACTGCATTGTTTGTGCATTTAAATGCCATAATTGTCATACCTTTAAATATTATTTTGTATTACAAAGATTATTTCAGAAATACCTTTTAAGCAATAATATTTATAAGAACAATGTGT
This sequence comes from Apaloderma vittatum, assembly GCF_000703405.1. NCBI lineage: Eukaryota > Metazoa > Chordata > Aves > Trogoniformes > Trogonidae > Apaloderma > Apaloderma vittatum. The sequence continues at coordinate 14,794 of NW_009702044.1, forward strand.
ACCTACTTCACAGAATCACGGATTTATTTTTTTTCTCTCTGCAAAGACAGACAAATGAAAACCCTGCTTCATCAGAAGAAAAAGTTGGGCGCGGGACAAGTGCCAGTGGTCCCTGTGGCTTACATGTGTTGTATTGCGCAGATTTTAAGAGTGATGTAGCAAAGCACTGATCTATGAAAATCATGGTTTGCTATAATAATACCTGTATCTCAAGGAGGATGAATAAAAAGTAAGATAGCGTATGACAAACCGTTGTGCAACACTTTGCAGTTTAGGTAATTACATTTCAGGTTTCTTGTTATTATCCTCGTTCAGTGTGTGGTTTCTGCTCTGGCTGTAGAGGAGACTGTGCCCTTGGGGTACTGGACTGAGGAGGTGGTGTGTCTGCGCAGGGCTGTAACGTTTGGCTGGAGGATGCTTGATTGAGCTTGCCCCTCTTCTTTGAAGTAAAGTGTGTCCACGAAAGTCAGTATTTAGAGTGTTGTCTGAGAGTCTGTTATGGAAAGCACTCCCTTCCTCTCTTCCTGACCCTCCCTCTCCCCACAAAGCAAAGGGTAATGACTTCAGGCTACCAGCAATTGGAAAGTATGATTTCTCAGGTGGATATGCAAAACGAGGCGATTGCTTTTAAGATGCAGTCTCTTGTTACTGCACAGATATGATATGATGAACTAAATCAGCTCTGTTGTATTGATGATGATAACCTGAAGTATTTGCTGTTACTAGGATTTTCTTTGAGGAGTTTAAAACTTGATAACCCATTTTTGTCCAAAAATGTCTCTGACAGCGTCTCGCAGATATGAGCAGACTTTTCAGCAGGGAGATGAGGAACTAGAGTAGTTTCAGGAACCTGTCAGATGTACTGTCTGCCACTTCTCTTTTTTGAAAACTGAGAAGTGTCTAAATAATGGGGCCTTATCTTTCAGATGCATGGAGTATAGCATACAAAAAAATACTCAAATCTGCAGAAAGTTTGAAGGAGCTGCTCTGAGCCATGGCTGCTCTGCATATCTCAGTGACTTTTTATTCAGATGCTGCGGTTTGATAGTTCAGGAAACTTGAACTCTTGCATAAACATGCAAGAGGAGAATTATCCAGACTTACAGTATTGCATTTTAAAGTGTGAGCAGAACTATTGTTGTCTTTTTCTGGAAGATAGCCGCAAGGGCCTATCCAGAAGGAAAAAGGCACTGAGGAGAGAAAAATAAAAATGTGTAAGCCCCTCAATACATGAGGAAGTGGTGAGGGTGGTTCCTGTTGTTCAGGGCAGGGTGGGGAGAGGAGACAGAGCTGTAATAGACCACCTTACAAGTAAGCGGAATGCTGAGTATCATTTGCTAATATCAACTCTGTGGATCTTTTAATTAAGTGCCCTGTCAAATCTCTCGTGGGACTGAACAGGTCAAGTAACATAGCTGGAGTTGGACTGCCCTCTTTGCTGCTGTGGGTCTGGAGTATTCAGACTGAGCTAGGCTGTTGTACAGGTTGCTCTGACAGCAACGCGCTTGCCCAGACGGGTTGTGACTCTGGCCTTGGAGGTATTCAAGGCTTTGGTTGGACAAGGCCCTGAGCGATTGCATCTCATACTCAAGATAGCACGCAAGGTGTCTTACTCCTGCCACAGATTTATGTAGCACTGTCGCTCCCTGGACTCACAGAGCACATTCAAGCTGTCCTCGTAGTGACAAAATGCAAATTGGATTTGATAATCCAGCATTATGGACCTCTGGGCATATCCGTCATGGGACAGCGCTCTCCCTCTGCAGTGCAGTAGCCACATCTGCAACCAGGGGTTTTGAACCCAGACGTGATGCAGGTGGCAGTCTTGGCTTCAGAGCCTTTGTGCATGTTGGGAACTGCTCAAAACCCTCAGTTTACTTTCCAACACCGCCTTTGGACACGGTGTTAAAACCTCAGACATGCTGACAATAACGCGGCATCAATTCATTAGCTTTTTGCTCAGAGGAGGAGCGCCAGAGATAACTTTCATGCTCTTTTGGTACCATGACCAGGGCGTAAACCTGATAAACAATAAGAACAATCCCGTGGTCCAAAAGCCATCTCTGTGTTGGGATTTTTGGGGGCTGAGATTTCACCCAGGCTAGGTGAAGAAGTGTTGCAATGCTGGCTTTGTGCTGCTTCCATACAGCGTAAGAGGAGACATAGACAGCTATTGCAAAGAGCGATGACTTTTGGTTCTGAGCCTGCAGCTGTTATTAGACTGAGTTAAAAAACTGTCTGCCAGATGCCTGTAGCTGCACCAAATAGAAATACTTGGACCTTGCAGTCCAAGTTTGCATATGCAAACAGTAAAAGCAGATTCCTCCTCTCAGCATTTTAATCTTCCAGAGGCACCACTCTGTTTACTTCATCTTAAGGAATTATGGTGTGACTGTGTTTCTGCTGTTGCTTGTCATTTCTGACCAGAAATCTACAAATAAAAACAAGGGCCTAGTTCATACCATCAGTGTAAAGACAAGCTGTAACTTAAAATATTGACATAGTTTGCATATAAAATTTTTCCTGCTTGTTTTATGTCTCTATCCAGTAGCACAAATTCCTAGTAAGAAAGTATGCAATAATTCTTTTGACATAATATATTATGAAATATTTGGTAGATAAATAAATTTTTAAGGTCATGTTTTAAGACTTGGATTTTGTTTAATCTTTTGTTTAATCTCAGAGCAGTAATATATAATGTTATTGAAGAGACTGAAGGTTAAGATGACTTGTTTTCCCTCGGTAGTTGTGATGGCTCACAATGCGAAACGGTGATCTCCAGGAAGCAAGCAAGAGAGCGTCCAGATTGCCTGCAGTTACCCCATCTCTGCCTGAAGTAGAAAACTCTTCATGAAAATTACATTGCAAATTAAAGCATTAAGAGGGATCACTACTGGAAACTGTTGCTTCAGGGAAAGGTAAAACTTTGCGTTCATTATCTAGTTGTTACGGATTTACGTGAGATTTTTGTGTTAGAATGGCAGTAAATGTTGTGTATAATGCATTTATTCATTGAATAAATGTGGTAACTATTACATTTTTTTTCATTGAATAGTTAAAAGTCTTTTGCATAGGTGAAAAATACAAATCATGTAGTTCTTACTGACAAGAATTGTGCACATGAATTTAAGGTTTTTGTTTCTTGTGGCCTCACTTTAAATACGAATTACGAAGCTGTATTAAGACCATCACACGTGACATAATATTGTTATGAACTCTTTGTCTTAATGTTAGTGACAACTGGCAAACCGTTTCCAGAAGCTGAAGAAACTTCAGGGGTTTAACTTATCTGATGCACTGAAGTGTTTAGTTAAAGCCTTCCTGGGACTGAAATTCCCAACATGAAAGCAGTTGGCTATATTTGGTTTTGTAAATGCTGATATGTGTTTGAAAACAGATAAATAAGCATTTTTGTACATGTGCTAAGTATCTGAAATAGCTGCGAATGCTACCATGCATTTTTATGAGAAGCAATGAGAGAAAAAATAGAGAGCAACCTGAGTAGAAGTTCATCGGTGTCCTTCTCCCAAACAAAAGAAAATCCTTTTTTCCTGCTAAAAAAAGTTGGATGGGTTTCATCCTATCATTATTAAGCTATTGTTATTCCTTCTGCCATATAAAAATAAGATTTCTTGGAGTCAATTAATTTTGCCCTTTAATCAGCTGCAAGTCACAGCAAATTATATTGTTAGCAGTATTTTTCCTGGAGTACTGGCCTCTATAGTGCTCCCAATTCTACTTCACTGAAGAGTGAAATATTTTCCTTTGCTTTTAAAGAGCAGTGCTATAAAGGCTCTTGACAGGGCCATAGACTTTTCAATGTGAGTAGTTATTTTCATGTTCTTTGTTGATTGCTTAAATACAGATTTTTCTGTTTTAGCATTTCTAGATTTTTGGATGATGATTTTCAGTACACGGGGACAATTATTAAAATACCATTTATTATTCAGTGCCTATTTTGTTTGGATGTAGTCTTTTTTTTTATCCAAGGTGGTGCAGATCAAAACAAGTAGAAGGATGGTCTTTATGCTGTAGAGCACAGAGATCTGTAAATGTGCAATATATATTCTAGGCCTGTAGGACGATTATGAAGATAATGGTTTTTGTTGTCTAGAATTAAGCTGTTCTGTGCAGCAGGGCTGGATATGTGCATGCTGACATGAAAAGGGCTGAGCCTAGAATCATAGAATCAAAATCATAGAATGGTTAAGGTTGGAAGGGACCCTAAGGGTCATATATTTCCAACTCCCCTGCTGTGGGCAGGGACACCTTTCTCCCACTAGACCCAGTTGCTCAAAGCCCCATCCAACCTGGCCTTGAACACTTCCAGGGATGGGGTGTCTACGACTTCCTTGGGCAACCTGTTCCAGTGCTTCACCACTCTCACAGTAAAGAATTTTTTCCTTATATCTAATGTAAATGTACCCTCTTGCAGTTCCAGGCCATTGCACCTTGTCCTATCACTACAGACCCTTGTGAAAAGCCTTTCTTCAGCTTTCCTATAGGCCCTTCTCATGTACTGGAAGGCAGCTATTAGGTCACCTCAGAGCATTCTCTTCTCTAAGCTGAATAACCCCAGCTCCCTCAACCTTTCTTCACAGCAGAGGTACTCTGATCATCTTCCTGGCCCTCCTCTGGACCCACTGCAGCAGATCCATGTCCTTCCTGTACTGTGGGCTCCAGAACCGGATGCAGTACTCCGGGTGGAGCCTCACCAGAGCAGAGTGAAGGGGGAGAATTACCTCCTTCGACCTGGTGATCACACTCCTTTTGATGCAACCCAGGACATGGTTCACTTTTTGGGCTGCAGGTGCACACTGCCGGCTCACATTGAGCCTCTTGTCAACTAACACACCCAAGTCCTTCTCGTCAGGGCTGCTCCCAATCAGCTCTTTGCCCAGCCTATATGTGTGCTTGGTTCCAGTTTGGCTTATGGTAGGGCTCTAGGGGACATCTCTGCAGCAGGAGGTTCACCATTGGAATATGCTGGAATTCCTGTGTCAGTCACTAAAGGGTGTAAGGGAGACATTAACCTGTATAAAATAATAAAGCCACAGGAGTCTAGAGCACGGTCCCTAGTTCTGCAGACACAAGATTGAGCACGTATCGCTGAGCCATGTGAGCCAGGAGGGAATATGTGATGACTCTGGTCTGGAAAAGTACAGCTACATGTAATTACAGGCTCTAAGCCGGGAAATGGGAGAGCTGTTTCCTAGACTACCTTGCGACTGTGATTCTAAGACCTCCTATGTCCCAGTTAAGCAAAAAAAAAATACTATGTTTGACTGCTTCTGGACTAGTTTACCTGTTTTACTGTGCCTTGAAACAACTGGTTGTACTAATACTTCTTCACAAAGCAGTTTAAAAAGATGAAACCTCTCAGCAGTTAAGCTAATGGCTTCTGAGTGAAAACAGTATCTCATGGCAGCAGGCTTCTCACTCCAATGAATAAAAATTTGGCATGTTTAGCAGCTGTCTTGTAAATGTCCTTGAACTCTGAGTTGGAATTACATGAATATGCAAGCACATTCATGGGCTTTTATTTTGAAAAAGGGAGATGAGGCCAACGGACATGATGTGCTCTTGTGAAATGTCTTTTACAGTTTAGAAAAAATGCCAGGGCATGGAGGGAATGACTGAGCTCTGTTTAACTAGAACAGTGTTGATTTTTAATTATACTGGTGACATATCAGAAAAATTACTAGTACTAAAGTCTGATACATGTGGGACCTTTTAACTTTCTCTCAGGTTTTGAGAGGATGATATTGCTGGTGTCAGCGAGAGAATGCTAGGAAAGACCATGTCTGTTGCTGTTCATGAACATAGCTGCCTTATTTCGTCTTATTTATTTTAATGCTGCACTATAATTTTCTTTCTTGCTATCTATCTATCTACCTATCTGTCTGTCTATCTATCTATCTATCTATTGATTTGATCCAGTGATATTTTAATAGTATATTTGTCCAGCTATAAATTGAATTCAGTCAGTCTGTGACTTTGGCTTTTGGACGTAATGAATGAAAACTAACTGTTGGGACCCACCAAGGCATGTGAGAAGCTATCTGGCAGTAATCTAGGAATGCAGTTAAATGTGTTTAATTATGCACTTTGTTTGCTCGGATAGAGTTTTAAAATTTAGCAAGGTGGAGGCCTCACAGGACATAAACCCTCAACCATTTCATTTTATTTTAGTGCTTGGACTTCATTTTTCAAAGTTTGAGAAACTCTGTAATTTCTTCACTCAGTTAATTATGAAGCCTATGTTACCTGTGAGGGTCCTAATTTTTACTTAAGTTCTGACAGCAAGTATTGGTTTATTGAGCGTCAAAGAAAAGTGCAGACTGTAGCAGTTCTAGGTCCAGGAAGTTCTCCATTTTGATCTCCTGTTTTGGAGATACTTGAGCTTGGCCATGTGGAAGAGTCCACTTCTGTAACTACCTAAACTATATAAAAACATACACGGATTATAGCACTTCACAATCTGATGGATGGAGTGATATATGGGAAAAAATGAGAGCTAGGTGTCCAAGAACTGAGGTGGAGCATGAGTTAGACCAGTAGTTTAAAAAATGAAACAAGAAAAATAAACAGAAAAGGAAGAACTAAAAATGGATTTGTTTTGTTATTTTTATAGATTCTTCCTGGTTGCATAAAAATCACTGAATTAAAAGGCCATATTGCTAATGCTCAGTAACTCTCAAGCATTCATTTTAATTTAGTGTGGAGATAAAAATGAAGACTGATGCTTGGAATTTGGAGGAGGCAGTATCATTTTTTTCCTAATTAAAAATATCAGTGTTCTAGTTTGAAATCTGTTCTGTGCAACAGATCAGCATCATTCATCATGTTGTAGACGACAGTATTGCTATTGACTTGAGTAAGGTAATAATATTTTACGACTGATAAGCATCATTTAATATTGCCTAAGCGTGATTTTTGGTTTTCTTTTCATGTTATGATACTCTAATAGTACATGAATTATTAATTCCAGAAGAGTTCTTCAGAATCTTGATAGATTTAAGATATGTGAGTTTAAATAATTTGGTTTTTGCTTGTACCCTTCTGCTTCCTTAAAAAGAAGAGGGGAAATAAAAGAAAAATAAAAGTGGGAGGCTTGCATCTGGTATTAAAGAAAATATTTCTTGTTTAGGAGTGTACATAGCATGAAAGATATCGCAAAATGGGCAGCAATTCTTATTGAAACAGCACATACTTCATAAAAAAATAACATGGTGAACAACAAAATCACAGAAAGTATGCCATTATTTCCAAAGTAAATATTTTGCCAAATAGGTTTTTGATACAAGGAACAAGATATACAAAGAACAGGATGTGATACGTATCCAGTACAACATTTTAAACACATTTTAAACTTCCTGGCTTTTCCCTTGCTTATATTTAGATAAAGCTTAAATGGTTCCACTCAACACTATTTTGCTTTGATTAGAGCAGATAACATTTTCCTCATATAGGTGGCTGATTTGGGGGCCTTTTTAAGTAATTTTTTCTTGTATGTGTCCCTCCATGTAGTAGAATAAGGGAAAGACTTTAATTCTCCTTTCCCCCCTGTAGAGAAATGAGCTAAAATGTCCAAAGATACAGATACACTACTTTTTCTCTCAGTGCTGATGTGCTATTTTGGGATATGTGCTGACCTACTTTCTATGTTTCCAGAAAGCAAGCTGAAAAATTTTAGCTCAAGTTGCAGAAAGATTCAGTTTTATTTTTCATTGGATTTTTTGCACATCCTTTCACGTACATATGCACACACACACACAGTGGCTAATGTGAGGGTTGATGTACAGTAGCAAATGAAGATTTCCAATTTTGATACAATTTCAACAATAATAGCAACAAGAGATCTGCTGCCTTTAGAGAATTTGACAAGAAGATGTTTCAAGTCTAGCGGTATCGTTACTCAGAGTTACATGACAAGACAGAGAGTTTTCAGTTCCCAATTTTGAAATTAATTTGATACCTATGTAGAAACATCCAAAGTTGCTGTAAGAATCTTGTTACTATATTTTTTCTTTTTTTTCAGTATTGTCTTAGAGACTGGAAGAGAAAACCCCTTTGAATAATTTACTTTGACTTTGTGCATCTCTTTATTCAGCACTCTAACCATCAAAGAATGTTCAGCCCATTAGTTTGCCATTCCCAATTAAAATAATGATACATAAGTCTTGGGAATTGTATGAACAAATTAGGAGAGAACAAATAATGAGAGATGAAGACCTGCTCTTGCCCTCTGCTTAGGGCAGAAAAAAATTCATCAGCCTTGACAGCACTGTGCTCCAGTGTGGGCTCTTCCCGGCAGAGCAGCTCTGCTGGTGGAAGAAAATCCTTTTTAGTTTATTGTGCTTCACTTTCACTCACGATGACTGTAGTGCAGAAGGTCTTGGTGTGGCATTCCTCTCATCTAACCTGTGTGGGCATACAAAGGTTAAGCATTTGTAAGTCTCGGCAAAAGTCTTGCACAGTTTGCAAATACAAAACTCTTCAGACTAATAGCTTGAAGGAAAGATAAGGGGCAATTTCAGACTCTTGTGTAGCTTGGCTCTCAATGTAATGCTAAAATGTTATGGTACTAAAATATTGTATCCGGTGCCTTGATATTTTCACTTAAAAACAAGGTATAAATAAAGAGGTCAAAAATGAGACCTGTGGAATTTTTCAAGGTCTGGAGGGGAAGAAAATGACGAAACTTGAATACTGTGAGGACTCAACAGTTCAGTCATGTAAATTTATAGAACAGCAATTTGCAAGATAGGTTCACCATTGTCTACAAATTCTTCAGAGCAAGGAATTTCTCAGCTTTATAAATAAAGGCCCCTGGAAGTTGAAGCTGAACTAGCTCCATCCAAACCCAAATTTTCTCACAAGAAGAAAATACTAACATTGAAACAGATGAGTTGTTGCATCTTCTGCCAGGCAAGGAGGAATATTCGTGTCATCGCAGAACAGGCACTCCCCAAAGCTAACTCTAACCTTGCCACTGCTCAGTATAGTCAGTGGAGGGGCAGAGGTTGTTCCCAGTCCGGAATCAGTGGCTCTGTCCATTGGCTGTAGAAGGGATAGGAAAGACTAGGCTCCCAGGCTGAAATTAGGCTTCGTGATTTAATTCCTACAAGTCTGCAATACTTCCCCAAAGCCTGTCTTTAGCTAGGAGAAAAAACTCTGAAGCTTTCTGGGTACAGTTTATTTGGATGACCCTCACTTAACACTTCTCTCTTGCTTTTTATGTTCCTGTGCTGTATTCTTTGCCATGTAGGCAGATGGGTTGTTCTTGTTAACGCTTGAGAAATGCACTTGGGAATCTTATTTCTGTTGAAATGTCATCTGAACTTCACCCATTTATCCATGTGCTTCCAATCTGTGTAGGAACCAAGGGAATCTCAGGTTATTTAGGTCCTCTTGGAACTCCCTGTTACTCTCCACGCTCCCCAAAAGTATTTGTTACCTTTGCACACTATGTTGAAAGAGCTGTTTCCCTAATACTCTGCTGTTTGGAGTCAAGACTTTGAAGGATAGTCCCAAATAATTTTCTCCACTTAAGAAAGATAGAAATTATATTACCAGCAGTGTAAAGATCTGATTCTTCCTATCATACGTTTTCACTTCCATAGGTGAAAGTTGTTCTCAGATGCAGAGTTACTTCATCAGCTAACATGACAGCAGTGCTTGACTACAAAAAATTTAAGCCTAATGATTGCTAACATAAATGGATTGAAGGACTTATCTTACTGATATATGTCTTCCTGAAAATAATTAGTTTCTCTAGTACTACCACTTTTTCTTGGATGTTTACATAATTACAGAAGGGTTCAGGAATGTATTTTTCATCTTTGCCTGTCCCAGAGACTGGTAACAACTTGACTTCCCAGAGATAAGCCAGTCATGGTATTCTGTGCTATCACAGACATTAGTTCTTCGGATTCCTCTTGAAACTAATCTGAAATGTCAGGAAATTATAGTTTATCCAAGCTACATGAGGATGCTGCAATAGGACTGCACAGTCTTTGAGTATCTTTGAATCTAGATTAATTTCAGGATTGTCATCCTGAGTCCTAAAAATCCTAAATGGCCTACAGTCCAGTGGAGGAATCTGCTCCTCCTCGGCATTTTGCCACTCAGTTTGAGAGTTATAAAGTCTGGAGCTGAACTTGCAAGAAGCAGGAGGGCAGTGGTGTTTGTGCACCTCCCTGGGCTGTGGAATGAATTACTGGAAGACTTCAGTGGGAGTCTCACTATGCTTTGGGAGTGTAGCAGAACTTGGCAAGCTTTTTTTCTCTCTAAGCTCTTAATTGACTTTGTGTGAAATAAATTCCCTGGTTCTGAAGCCCTGTACAGAGATAACAGCAGAAGACTGGAGTGGAAGCGTGCCTCCTTTTCTTTAGAGAGTTGATGTACATGCTGATTAATGTTCACAGTCAGAGGGCAAAACAGGTGTCTCAGAATATGTCCTTCCTACAGCGGGTGTCTGACTTAAACTAGGTTATTGTGCAGTTTTATTTAACACTAACACTATGTTTTTCTCGGTTGTTTCCATACGTGTTACTAGTCAGAATAAGGTTGTGTCACCTTGGTTTCCAATTTACCGGTTGCACAGCTGACAATCAGAAAGTAACTCATTTTCTGTTCTGTTGCAGCAAGATTGGTCTTTATTTCTTATTTTCACTGCATTCAGTAGTGTGTGTATGTATATATGTGGTGTTTATCTGGAGAGCCTTGGCCACTACAGCTGTGTGCAGGGACATACTTGCAGAAACACAATCCTTAAAGGGAGCATCTGTTAAACACATGATCTCTTTTGTAATTTTGCTTGTATTATGGTGCTTGCAAAAGGGACACAACTACTCTCTTCTGTTAATACTATTCTGAATGCATCTACTATCATTCTTGCAAATTTAGTTGCCAAACTAAATGGTAGTTAACTCAGGCCAGTACATAGCCATAAAGAATCTCATCCAAACTTTTTAGTGTTTTTTTCATTTGTTCCTTTTCTTCTTGCTTTAATAGTACCTGTGACCACTGAGGGTCCTAATCTGAATAATCACAAGGAAGTTGAATAATCAGTATACATCTGTACAGTTTTATTAGCCACATTAGAAAAAATATATATATTAAATGCGCAGGCACACTCCCTTAAATCTAGCATTGTTATGCAGGCTATATAAATTGTGTCAGCTTTGTAGCAGTGTAATATAGCTTGATGTGTTGCCACTCCTGTCCAGGAACAACATTTCAGGCATGATTTGGATGCCATTGTGTCATGCAGCAGATGCTTTAAAAAAATCAGAAGAAAATAATCAGTAAAATTAGCTTTTGATGTAATTGTTTTAAAAAGGGGTAGGTTCTCATCCATCTTCAGGAAACGAGATGAAAGAAAGAGAACCCCAAAACATTTCTGACTTCAAGTAAGCCTATACAGGAAATCTTACTCTTCCTTTCATTTTTTATGGTTTTTTTTCCCCTTTTCCAGTCTAAGCACTTGTAATTTTCACTCACCTTCAAGCTTGCTTTAGGGGTCAGCTCCTGCTTGTGCTTGCTGTTGCTCAAGGTTTCCCCATGAGTCAGTTACTTGCCCTTGGCCTGTGGTTTGGAGACCCTGAGTTTACTCCCGTGCTTTCCTCTTCCCTCTTTTTTTTTTTCACATGTACTGGCTGTCATCTTTTATCTCTGAGTATGGAAAAGGAAAAAAATAAAAGAAAATTTACATTTAATATTCAGGTAGCTGTTCCCTTCCTTGTTTTCTGTCTTTCTATCCCTAACAACGTAAGAGGAGCTCCAGACTGATTCTAAATCTACATTTGTGAACTTGTGCAGGGACACTTTCCCTCACCCACTCTTATTTTACCCGGGCAGTGCTTTGCTTACTGCAAGAGAGGGATGCAGAGAGAGAGACTGTGTTTATTTGCAATACAGAGTTCAAATTCAGGAGCACTGGCAAAGCATGAGTAACCAGTTCATCTGATTTGGCTGTATTTGGTAGGAGAGGTGACAGAACTCTGTCGTAAAGCTGTACACAGAAAAATACTAATTTTTTGAAAGAAGTATCCTAGTGTATTTCAGTGTTACATACAGGAAGCGTGTCTTGTTAATACTGTTCAAATGCAGTATATTTGTGATAAAATTACAGAAGTTTAATATTGTGCAATTAAACATGTACAAATGAGATGTGGTTTATTTGTGTCTGTGTCTGGAGGTTTTAAGGATAATTGACACATCCATGCTTTACGATGCTGTAGCAATGTCATGTTGGGTCTTGAATACCGCTGACTTCTGTAGCAGAAGCTGAAACTCCTGTCCTTGGGGTTGTGCCTCAGTCAAAGTCACTGCTAAGGATGTGTTCTGGTGCTTCTAGAGCTCTGGCCTGGGGTGGAAAACCTTCATTTTCCTATTGATTTGTCTCACACTTGGGACAGTTTTATAAGTAGTTCTGAGGAAGCTGAACTACAGCCAAGGATATAAGGAGCAAACTGAGTATGTTCCTAATGCTAGAGAGAGAATAAAATAAAGTCAAAGTGTACATAAATCTCTATATTACACTTCCCATGAAATGGAATGTGCTGAAAGCTTGCCACACAAGTAACTTCAAACCTATTTCTGTATGTCAAACATGGAGAAAATGCAGGTGGTTCTGACTCCCCTGTGAGTGTGACAGCTAGGAAGGAGGATGGCTTACTGACTGATGCAGACAGAATGCATTTTTCATCTTAGATGAAAATTTAAGATGCTTTTGTAAAGGCTGCTTTTGTCTTTGGGGAAGGTGGAAGGATAGGCTCACACCTTGCGGTTTGCAAGGACAATACTGTTGCTTTAATAGATACTTTTATGATTTCTAGATGAAACTGAGAGCACTTATTTAGAGAATCAGTTGAATAAACCTAGGTTGTTTTTCTATCGCTTTTAGGGATCCATCTGCATTTACTGTATCGTTACTAAAACTTAGAATTACCATAGCTAAATGTGGCTTTCCTATTCAGTACAGCATGCTGTATGTGAAAATGAAGTGAGCTTTGGGGGGTGATAAAGAGAAGCTGGAAAGCAACAGGCTCAGCATATAATCAAACATATTGTGAACTGATACTGAGCAATAAAAATTCCTATACTTCAATTCCTTTAGTAGTAGTTGTGAGTACACATACATATTTTTACTGGATTCAGAGACTGATGATGGTTGTTACCTTCATTTTGTTTGTGTGGGTGATGACATAACACTCCCCAAGTACTTATCCAGGGATTTGAGATCACATCCTTGCATCAGGTTGTAGCACACACCCTGTCGAGACCTCGAGCCTGGGTGTTCAGGGAGGATGCGATGGAAGTCAAGTGACTGTGCATTAAGTAAAGTCTGATATTATAGGAAGATGTGGAGGGTGGGAAAACATGAAAAATGAAATCTTCACAAGGACTTAAGAGGAATGCATAGCTGAGTTTTCTCTTCTCCCTTCATTTCAGTCTGGTACTTATTTCAAGGGATTTTCTGATGCAGTGTTCACCATTCCTGATTTGGTTTTTTTTTTCTTCTTACAATGTAGGGAAGACACGTGAACCCTAATTTAGGTCTGTCCCATTACATTGCACAGGATAGGTTTATTGAAGGGTGAGATTATGTTTTGGCTGCCTTTCTTGTTTACTCTCTGTCAACAGAATTTCACATAACCCAAGCCATCCAGAGTCTTGGACAAGGGACTATTTCTGGAGCAGCCCGCTCTACCTGTTGCTTCTCATCCAACACTGAATCAATACAACTTTAATATGCTGGAATTAAGTCTATATGTTATTAATAGGCCACAGATATATTTGCCTAGCCATGAGAAGCAGAATTTTCATTATCCTTTAGTTTTCATGACAAAGAAAATAAGATGGGGTTTCCTAAATCTCTGAGATAACTGTGTACAGTGGCCTCACTTAACAGCAAGTGTAGATTAAGCTCTTTGTAACTGATGGAAGCATTGACTAAAATGATTCTTTCTAAAAAGTACTTCCAAGTTCCAAATGTTTTGCATTTTTTTCCCATCTATATCCCTAACACTTTTTTTTTTTACAGAAGCTGAAATGCTTTGTTATTATCTCACAGATAAGTGCTAACAAAATTTACTTTTTCTAAAATATTGAGCACTCAGAAGTGGTTTTAAATAGGAAATTGTCTCTGAAATCTGTAACCTTCATATTCATAGCTTGCTCGCCTTGTTCACTTTCTACACAGAATGCAATAGGAAAAACAGGGACATCTGCCATGTTTTATTCCGGACTAATACTACACCCTACTACATAAAAATTCCTGCATAGTCTCTAGCTCTTTCTCTTAGCACTGTACCCAGAGCAGGATAGGCCTAATGTCACAGGTTGTGGCGAAATAATAGCCAGCATGATTTTGTAATTGTGAGACTGTCGTGTGCATTCTAGCAAGTTCCACCCTCAGCCTTTGATCTGTGGAAGGTGCTCAGCCTCCAGGCTGCTGCTCGGGCAAAGGCGGGTATCCTGGGAGCTGCGAGGAGTCCCGTCAGCTGGCTGGGTTCCTGCCCTGTGCCTCTAAGCTCTACCTGGCCAGAAAACGCCCGTTTCCAGGGTTTGTGCTGCTTTCCTGGTAGAGAAGGAGCGGCTTTCAAGTCCTCATGAAGCTAAGACTACGACAGCTATCGTGTGATGGGAACATCAGCATGAAGTGAAATTATTACAAGTGTACATTAGCATATGAATTGTTCTGCTTATGAAATGCTGTGACATGAGTCAGCTTCCCCTGTTAATACGGGAAGTGTGCATTATGGATCAAACAATAAGGGACTAATATTATCTTGGAACTAGATTACGGCTTGAGCCATATATTTTATTTGTTGTTAGCAAACAAGAATATGACTACAAATTAAAGGTGCTTATCTTCTTTCAGCTGAAAGTGCAGTAGAAACACTCAGCCAAAGCTCTTGTCAATATTAATCTATTAAAATCAGCATACCAGCAGAGAAAGCAACTCTGGAGAAGCTGTATTCTCTTCTTCATGTTTTATCTCTTTGTATTTGTCCGGGCTGAAAGCTTATGTCTCTTTTCCTGACTGTAATTCAATATTAAGTTACCTATTGCAAATTAAAACTGTAAATGTAATGCATGATATGATATAATATTCTGATTTAGCTTTCTCTAAGGTCAGGCGTAGCCTGGCAACTAGGTGCTAATTGCACTAATCTATGAGTCAAGCATTTTCTACAAGGGTAGAAATTAACATGAACTTAAAATCATCTTCTGCTGTCTTTGTGAGTATGACTATAACCTTTTCCTCTTATACTCACTTCTGAAAAATGACTAAAGAGGGATTGACTAAAGAGGGGTTTTCTGGATGTTAAGGCTGTATCAAACCTAGGCCCTTTACTTATAACTGCATTAGACTGGAAAAAATAGGTTAATTTAAGCAGAGAACATGTCATCTGTTCACGTCCTATGGATTAAGACAACCAGGTTATTCCAGAAAATTAAACAAATAATTTTTGAGTAGCAGTTGGAGGGTTTGAACAGCTGTATATATTCCTCACTTCTTGATTCCTCGTTTTCTCTTCTTGCATTAACTTTCCTATTTGAAATGCAAACCAAAAGAGGTTAAAGACTTCATTGTGCCGATACGATCTGGGACTGTTCTGCTATATATTGGAGATGAGACCAAGGTAGTAAGTCCTTACAGGACTGTTAAACAGTCTCCTCTAAGCAAGCAGGTACCCAAGAACATGCAACTTAATTGTTATAAACTTGATGTCTTGAAACACTTCTGACACCTGAAAACCCCACCCAAAATGCAGGAAGTAGCCTGAACATTGCCTTTGCAGCCTTAGTTTTGCAAACATTTTAACTAGGAATAACCTGGCACAATCATCAAAAGAAATGCTTCATATGTCCTTATCCTGGATGCTTACTCCTGTCTTTTTGTCCCTTGTGGCAGAATGACTAAAAACAAATAAATGAATGTAAGGCAACATAGGTTTGTGCCATGGTTAGCTGTGCAGCCTCACAAAATGCAACAAGGAGAAGGATGGCAAGAGACCTCTAAGATCACCAAGTCCAACTGTCAACCCAACACCACCATGTTCACTAAACCATGTCCTGAAGTGCCACATCTACATATTTTTTTAGTACTTCCAGGGATCATGACTCAATAACTTCTCTGAGCAGCCTGTTCCAATGCTTTCAGTAAAGAAATTTTTCCTAATACCCAGTCTAAACCTCCCCTGGCACAACCTGAGGCCATTTCCTTGTTACTTGGGAGAGGAGACCATCACCCACCTTGCTACAACTTCGTTTCACGTAGTAGAGAGCAGTGAGATCTCCTCTCAGCCTCCTCTTCTCCAGACTAAACAATCCCAGCTCCCTCAGCCTCCCTTCGTAAGACTTGCTCTCTAGACCCCTGATGAGCTTCGTTGCTGTTCTCTGGACCTGCTCCAGCACCTTGATGTCTTTCTTGCACTGCAGCCCCCCAAACTGAATACGATACTCAAGCTGTGGCCTCACCAGTGCCGAGTATAGGGTCATGGTCACTTCCCTACTCCTGCTGGCCACACTATTCCTGATACAAGCCAGGATGCTGTTGGCCTTCTTGGCCACCTGGGCACGCTGCTGGGTCATTAGTCCTATGGTGTTGTAATCTTGATGTTTTACTCAATTCTTACTTCTCATTTTAATCACGCTTCCAGACAAGTTTCTTTCCACACATCATGGTTGCATTTTTTCCCCCTGATTATATTTCCATCTATAAAGGTGCAAAAGTTCTGTCTCTAAGTAGGAAATAGGAGATCTGAGATAATCAACTCTTCTAAGTGTGTCTTTGTCTCCCATTCCTGGTTTTGTTCTTTGTATTGTACCATAACTTATTCTTTAGTGGTCTCACATGGGAGTAGACTGACAAGTTTTACATGAATGTCTCAAATATGAGAAAATGACCAACAGGAGATACATACAAACTAAATCACTGTAAGAGTTAGGCTACTAAAATGACACTTAGGCACCTCATTCCAAGAACTTTCCAACACTACCAGGACCTCCATCTTCTGTTCTACTGCTGCATTTTCTTTTACCTGCTCAGGATTTTCACTTTTCAGAACAAGGATTTGCTTGTTTCAATTTGTAAGTCTGAATGAATTTTCAAAGTATGTGTTCCAGAGAAGGTCCTAGGAAAGGCAATTTAGTGAGGAGAGGTTTGGGGTTTTCATCTGTCCTCTTCTGGATTTCCACCTGAAGGACGCTTAAGGGTAAACTGTTGTAGATTCCTGTGTACTGCTGCTGGATCAGGGGCTTGTGCCCTTGACAGGTCCCCTCCCATCTGAAGGGGTATCCCAGCAACGATTTCTCCTATTAGAAATGTTCCACTTGGCATGAATATTCATTGGTCCGGAGAAGGTAAGATTGTATAGTGCAGCTATTGTATCACTCAGCGAGAATTTGGGACAGTCTCTTTCAAGTCAGTCTTCTAATGAATATTTAATTATTTGTATGAGTAGTTTCAGCAGAAGTTTCCAGAATATGCTGTAGTCTGGTGGTTAAGTCACTTATTGAAGATGTTAGAATTGTATTTAAAGCTTCTGTCAAATTTCAGGTTAAAGCTTCTCAAATCTCAGTTCCCACATTTGCTATTTGTTATTTCTAAGTCTTCACACGTGGTTCAAATATATTTATTTTTGCTCAGATTTAAGCACTTTGGTTTTTTGAAAAGCTTTTGATTCAGTTACTTCAGTTGGACTATCAGGAACAGAGTGAGTATTTCTATGTTGGTTCAGTCAAAGCTGAAGAAGCAAGTGAAATTGGAAGGGAGAGCAAGAAAAGCTTCTTGGACATGTTTGTTTTATTAGCTGGGAAAAAAAGAGGATGAGACCCACAGATTCTACAGATTTGAAGGACATAAAAGAAATATTTTGTCTTCTAATGATGAATACTGGTACTAAGAGGAATTTTTTAAAAGTACCTGATCAATTTAGGCCTACAATTCCCTTTGGCTGTAGTGTAAGTCCTACCACCTAACCTGTTTTGGAGTCTAGATAGCTCACAACCCCTTGAATACTCAGCAAAACCAGAAATAATCAGTTTTCTATCTACACTTAGTGTTCACTTGGTTTAAATTGCTTTGCTTTAAATAACCACTTTCTTCTGAATGCAAGGTATGGGTTCTGGGTCCAGTGTATTTAAGATTGGATTCTTTTCCAGATAAATGCAATTCAACTTCCAGAGGAAGACTATGAAATCTAGTGGACTATTTGCATCCTTCTACATTTCTAACACAATAAAATATTTAAAAAGCAATGTAGATATATATTAAGATACATAATTTCCCCTCTTCCCTTCTGACAGCATATAGGTGAACAGTTTATTTCTTTTCAGCATTAATAAAGGTTGTACTGAATTTCATATGGAATTTCAAACATATGAATTTCATATGTTTGGATCAGCCAACGTTTTGTTTATTACACCAATCATATAATGTACCCTATCTTTAGGAAAGTAATTAAAGCATTTATGGGTTAAATGTTTTAAATGATTTAGAGAAATCAGCTCTATCTTCAGATGTTAAAATCAGTTTGCCCTAGGTATCCATGGTCAAAACATCTGTTACTTTCACGTTGAATTACTACTCTGCTTATTCAATTTGCTATGTTAAAAGTTACGGTTATATAACAGCAAAATGTGTGTAGTTAGAAGATTTGTTAGTTTCAATTTACTAGTTTATTTTCTCTCACTTATGACAGAATTCAGGTAAGAAAATTAGCAGTTTCATAGAAAATATTAGGATTTGTCCTTCTTCTTTCTGAATATTTGAGAAAGGAATATGATAACCTTGGGAGTCTCAAAAGGTTTCACTGGAATAACTGGAACAAAACAAGAAAAGTACATTGGCTTTTAGTTAAATGGGGAATTTACAGACCATCTTTGGCATACATATATTTAAATGCCTTATTTTTTAGAAGTGTTTGAGTCTCTAATGTCTTAAAATTACTATCTATGTGAGCAGTCACACTGACAGATCTTTGATTCTGACTCCAGTAGGAAATAATGTTGTTGCTTCTTGAGGAAGGAAACCCCAGACTGATAGTTGTGGCCACCTTTGTGCTTTGGCCTGTTTGTCAGTCTTTAAAATGTAACATTGTCAAAGGACGGGATTAAAAACCATAACCTGTGTTAAGGTTGTACCTTCCCCCAGACAGGTCCCTGGGCTGAGGACGTCCCTGGGCTGAGGGCTGGGTTGGTTTTTTGTGTTTGTTTTTAATTCTCTCACTCTATGTTCTGCTTTTAAGGTTTAGCAAACGCTTCTGTAGCTTACCACAGAGATGAATATTAATGAAGCGATCTGAGGAAAGCTGTTGGTATAGTATAAACCATACACACTCTAGACAGTGCCTTATATTACATTGTTTTTTCCCCATTGCACGGATTGTGCTGCTGAGCTCAGGTTTGTTGAACTTCCTAATTACCTCACAACTTTCAGACGAATGATTTCACGTGTCTCCTCCCTGCACTGTTTCACTGATGCAAGGAGGGGCGACGTAGTAACTCTACACCTGTCCCAGCACACGCCTATCAACTTGCTCAACTTCCCCAACGAGCACTGTGTTAGCTGAGCATAAGAACATCTGAGATTGCTTGGGTCTGGAACCACTAGTCCAAAATACTTCTGGATGTTGGGATTGGCCTTGCACTTGAGGTGGCTTTGACTGCAGTCCTCTATGATGGCAGTTGATGACAGCAGCTTGTACTCTAGGACTAAGAGTAAACTGAATTCTTATCAGACTCGGTATAAATCAACGAGACGGAGAAGCCTACCACCAGACATTCTGCTAGAAAATGATTATAAAGGAAATTTTCAAAGAAATATTAGGAATATAGAGCCTATACATCCAAGGCGCACTAAGAAAAGACCTTCTATATTTACAGGTAGGAAATGCTATGTTAATAGTGTGTTGGTGCAATATCTTTTACAACTTTTCAGTAATATTTGAAGGATTCAGTGGCTGCTTCATCAGATTTTTTTTTTTGTTTTAGAACTTAAGACAGTCTTCACAGATAGATTTAATCAAGTACCATTTATGTCAAATTGTGTCAGCTGTTAAGAGTTAAAGCGATGGAACCAAAAGAAGATACTTTCTTCATAATTTTGATTTCATGTTGCTTGCTTGTGGGGATTTATTTTTTTTAATACTTAGCACTTAAATAAAAACAGTTGTTTCTCTAGAGTTTTAAACTGCATTTTGCATAACCCCACTTATAAGCAATGTAGTCAGTAATTGAGGTATAAGGTGTCTCTCTTGCTGCTCTAATACTGTATCTCATTGCTTTTCTGGAGGAGTGTGTTTTGGGGATACTCAGACTTCTTCAGTCTAGCTAATTTTTTTTTGTGTAGCCAGATATTAACATCACTAAACAGGCAAATGCATGCTTGGAATTCCTGGTTTGCACTGGAGCCTGTAATGTCTGTAGTTAGTAGTTCAGTTTAACTCTCTAGTTGTTAAGATGTAGGAACAAGGTATAATAGGGGATTTCAGTCAAGCTAATGGCAAGTCTGGATTATTTGGGTGGGGTTTTTTTACTATTTGAAATATGCCTAAAAATAGGCAACAGATTAGCATGGTTTTGTAGCAAAACAGTCAGGTAATCTTTGGTGGGAGGACTGAAAAGGTTTTAGGGGATAAAAAATCAATACCAGCTCAGCCCTACTGAAACTGGAGACATCTTTCTGTGAGGCAATCGGAGGCAATGAAATCCTTTGTAGAAACAAAAATACATTCTCTTTTAAATGTAGGGATCTCCCATTTCCACATGTAAATAGAGATTTTTCCAGTTTCTAAGGGGAAACAGTGCAATCATACAGATATTTGAAGAGCATTGAAGTGTATAAAAAGTGTTATTGACTATTTAAATATTAGTGTTATATTCCTTAATGATAGCTCTTGTATATGTACGTTCTCATGAGCTGAAACACTGCTGAAGGAATGGGAATACAATATTGAAAGATGACGCTGGGCAGCACCATTTGTGTGGGATTCAGAGCCTCCAGTGTACCTTTGTTAAGGTATTTAAAATATCTCAACACCTTAGGAACTAAAGCTTTATTCCTCCTTCCTATTCTACTTCCCCAGCTTAAAAAAATGCAGAAAGCCTTATTTGATCTTGAATCAGGTGACTCAGACATGCCCAAGGCTCCTGTGCTCCCAGTGCCTGAACAGGCTCTTCCTGAGGTGATGTGGTCTGATGATGACTGTCAAAGCACATTATTTTGGGCAGAACAGAGCCTCTGTATCTCATTCTTTCTCACTTGCTGCTTTTTGTCTCCTACCTGCTTTTCCTGCTACTTATTTACTTCTGTGTTTTGTTTTGTTTCCTTGTGTAACTTTCCACATTTTTTTTCCCGTACATCAACATTTTTATTGGAAAAAACATATTAAATAGCCTTGTATTTGGTCTCCAACACTCATACCTTGTTATGCCCACACAGATTCTTCCTCTACTCTACAATCTTTCTTTCTTTTCTTTTTTTTTTAAATGCAGTTCTTCTTTCTCTCTGTCCTCTTTCCACCCTCCCAAATTACTACACGAGCAGTAATACTCCATCATTTGTGCTGCGTCAGATACAAGCACTTTAATGTAGTTTGTGTGTCTGGAATGCTGCCATTACGCTTATGAAATCCACTGCAGCTGTTACTGTACACTCAAGGGCACTTAACTCAAAGGTAATGCAAATTGCTCGCTATAAGCAATTGATGGAGCATGATGGAAAGATGGGTGTAGTCTTTCGTTTGGTAGGTCAGCGGTATACATGGGAGAAGCTTTACTTGATTTAGTTTTGAAAACAGGTTAACAAAGTAAGCTTGGAGTCCTCTAGACCATTGTCTTCCATGCTGTAAATGATAGTTAGTATGGAAACATAGAGTCAGGGAGTGGTTTGGGTTGGAAGGGACCTCTAAAGATCATATAGTTCAAACCTCTTGCTGTTAGCAGGGACAACTTCCACTAATTCAGGTTGCTCAAAACTCTGTTCAACTTAGAGTCATAGAATCATAGAATCATAGAATCATAAAATCATGGAATCATAGGATGTGTTGGGCTGGAAGGGACCCTTAAAAGTTGCTCAGAGCCTCATCAAGCCTGATCATGGATGTCTCCGAGGATGGAGCCTCTCCCACCTCTCTGGGCAACCTGTGCCAGTGTTTCATCACCCTCTTAGTAAAGAACCTCTTCCTAATGTCTAATCTAAATCTACCGTGCTCTAGTTTAAAATCATTGCCCCTCAGCCTATTGCTTCACACCACTGTAAGCAGTCCCTCCCCAGCTTTCCTGTAGGCCTCTTCAGGTACTGGGAGGCCACTGTGAGGTCTCCCCAGAGCCTTCTCTTCTCAAGGCTGAACAACTCCAATTCTCTCAGCCTGTCCTCATAGGAGAGGTGCTCCAGCCCTTTGATCATTTTTGTGGCCTCTTCTGGACCTGCTCCAACAGGGCCAAGTCCTTCTTGTGTTGAGGACTCCAGAGCTGGACTTGACCTTGAACAAATGAGATAAATAAATAGATATAAAATATATATATATGGATTCATATACTTGCTCTGTGGCCTTTCAGATCACTGCTGAAGCCCTCTAAAAAATGTAGTAATTCATACTTCCTTGTTTCAGCCTCATCACCTATTAATAAAAATATTTTTAATCTGGATAATTTTTGGCTCTTCCACCTTCTAATTCTCATACCTCTGCATAGTCTTTTATATCACCATGAACCTGTCTTAGTTTTTGGACATGCTTGCTGCTTATTTTTAAGTCATGTACGTCTTGTTTTCTTTCCTTTTATTATATCTTAAAGAGTAAAACTAATAAAATAGAGACACATCAAGGCATCTAGGTGCAAGGATATAAGTTGGCTCATACATTGGGACTCTTGTTTCAGACTTGGTGCAGACTCAAGGAGGCCTCTTTCATGCGAGAGGCCTTAGAATTTTTGCTTAACTGTGATAGCTAGAAGCTCACTGTTTAAAAATTAAAGCTGAAACTTGAGAAGAGTGACACGTCTGTCTGTCCTGTCACCACAAAGTCAATCATTTACGTATGGCTAGGCAGGACTATCCGAACGGTGGCATCATGGGGTTATTGTGTTTGTTCCCACAGGGCAAGGGAAAGACAGAAAATATCAATGTGAGGAGAAACCGTCGCATTGCCAAAGGGATACACTTCATAGATACCTTTTTCTTCTTTCAACAAAGCACTTCACTTCTTGTTCTTTAAATTTGACATGATTAGAGCTGTTACATACTTCAAGGCTTGGTTAATATTAACTGTCAATATCTAAATTTTCCTTTTTACTTTTTCATTGTTGCACTTCTTTTTTCAAAGTGACAACTTGGGCACAAGTGATCACAATTAGCATTATAGTCAGTAGAAATGTTCATCACCTTAATTAGCTGAGTTTGTACAGATCTGCTGGCATGCCCTCAGTCAGCACACTATCATAGCCATGACTGAATTTACTATGCCAGGACCATACAAAAATGAACCATGTCTTGTCTTAATCTGAAGACAAACCTGTGACTTATTAATGAGAAATGAGAGAATTGTAAAAAGTCAGAGTGGGCAAAGAAGGGGCCTTAGGTCTTTACAGAGGTACCTAGGAAAGGTAAATGGAACTAACTGAATGGGTATAAAATTAAAATAGAATGGCTAAACATCGTTAAATGTCTACACTGACACATGTTCAGAAGCACAACAGCATGAAGAAAATTAGTCTGTGTTTATGAATTTTAATCTAGGGATATGTGGTGCAAGGTTTTCCTTTCTTTTTGGAAGAAGACTGCTGACGTTGGAGTTTCCTCTGAATATATGGCAAGCATGTGAGATTTTGGCTGGGACTTAATTTTCTGAAGAAAGCAGAATAAACAATATTGAAATTTCAAAGATTGAAATACTAAAAAAAAATATAATCGTTCTACTTGGAAGCCTTTTGTATTGTGAGCTGGAGGTGTTTAAGTACCATTGAAAATCCAGTTCTAGTGCTGTTATTAGTATCTCATGGGCTTTTTTCATTTCCTTCTTCATTCTCCTCTTCAGGTAGCCTGGAGCCTGTATTGTTGAGTAATGGTTTTTGACTGATGTGTTGGTTTTGAAGGATAGAAGGTGAGAAAGATACTTTGGATTTTCTGCCTCTCCCAGGACCAGTCACACTTGCATTTCATGACCATGTGCCTGTGACTCACAGCCAACATAAGCTCTGTGTATTCTGTGCGATAACACGTTACCTCTGCTGCTGGGGTTTTGCTGTGAGTTAACGTAAGGAAGGTCATTGTTAACTATACTTTATAAGGTACTCAAAGTAAGAGTGTAGAGTGCTGGCCTGTGATTCAGCAACAGAACAGCTAGCATTCTGTAACAAATTCATTGCCTTTTTTTTTTTTTTTTTCAGTGAAAATATTGTCACAGTTAGAAGTCTTGAGGCACTCTCTCAAAGCATTTCTGGAGTTCAGACCAGCATGCAGTCTGGCAAAGTCACTTTCTAAAATAAGTAAGTTGACTTGACACCAATTTGTATGTAATATTGAAAATATTAAAAAGAAGGATTTTATATATAAGAAAAATATTTAAAGGTTATTCAACAGTGATATTAATATTTTTTTTTTTCATGAGTCATGGGGCTAAAACAGCCAGTATGTATGTTTGGTTTTTTTTTTTCTTTTCACTGGCTACTTTAATTGGGAAAGACTTGCCAAAATCTAATTACTTTTAATAAGGGTGCTTAAAATTATGAATGCAGTATGTGTCTTGATTCAGATGAGTTATAATGATCTGTGTTCAGTATTTTGTAGTGAAGATTTGAATATCCTACCTCCTCTCTGAATAAATTGTACTGCATGGTAATTATACGTGCTTGAAATCTGCACAGGATATTTGGTGTTCGCTTACGGTACCCCTGGTGCCACCCTGTGCACTGAAACTTGGTAGAATGGCTTGTGTCGCTGCTGTGTTTTACAAGTGTCATCCACTGACAGCAGATGGGAAAACAAGAGTGGCTTGTCCCAAAGTCGTTCTCTTCCCGTTCTGACTTTAAAAAAAATTGGTTTGGTTTCCCCTTAATGCTGTTAGCAAGGCCCTCTGCTGATTGAAAATGCTGTAGCAAGGAGGGTGTTGTGGTTTTTTATTTGCTGTTCATATTGTAAACTGGTGTTAGTTCTGTATGTGAGTGTGTTTTACTGAGCGTTGTTGCAAGATGCGCCACCATGCTATGAAACCAGTGCCTTTCTGATTGAGTGCGTGTCTGCTCATTGATCTGGGTGAGTGGCCCCTGCTTTATGCAAAGAAATTATCAAATTGATGATGTCTTGCTTTTCTCTGCACCCTTTATGCTTTTATGTTCACTTGCACATTTCTAAATATATTACTTAATATACTCTTTAGGATTTTAGTTCCTGGATATTTTTTTGAAGTGTCTTTGTCTTCAGAAAGGATGGGACAACACTTTTGGGAAAGCTCAGGATTCTGCATTGTGAGGTCTGATGTAATATATACGTGTTGCCAAACTTGTGTTCGTCCTGAGTTCACCAGATTTTTATGGACTGTGGAGACTGATTTCCTAATGTTCTTGTAGGCAAGTGATAAAGATGCTGCTTCACCTTTAAGTTGTATTTGGCACATAAAGGAAGTTCTTTATGTCCACTGGAGAGTGACTTGAACGTGGAGATGAGGGGCAAGATAGGGAGGTGGTGAGGTTAACATACAAGATAGGGAAGGCTTCTTCTGCTGTTGTCAGACGCATTTTTCTTTTCTGATTTGTTGTTTTTTTGTTTCTTTCTTTGTTCTAAAAACTGTTTAGGTATCTCGTAGTTCTAGATTGCCACCATCAGTTGTTATAGATGTTAAGGCTGGGCTTTAAAGAAGACTCCAGTGTTTGAGTGAACAAACCCCATTGTACACACCTCAAATCTCATGAGATCTAAGGGTTATAAACTTCAGACTCTGCTGTGCTGAAAGACCTTGTGAAGCAATTACAGCACTTCTCTCCTGCTTTCAGCACATGTTTCTGTGCCTGCTGCTGCAGAAACAGCATGTAAAGAAGAATCTGATTTACTGATGTGGATTGCCAGTTTGATCCTTTGGTTCTCTGCTGTGTCCTATCTGGAGGATAATGATGAAAGTCTGGAGTTAA
The DNA here is from genome assembly GCF_000703405.1 of Apaloderma vittatum. Lineage (NCBI taxonomy): Eukaryota > Metazoa > Chordata > Aves > Trogoniformes > Trogonidae > Apaloderma > Apaloderma vittatum. The sequence goes on from NW_009702044.1 coordinate 40,939, forward strand.
ATCTTAAAACATGTGCTAAGCACTTGCCTTCTGGGAAAGAGAACAGGCTCTTGCTTTTGTAGGTTGATATAATTTTCAAGAAGGAACACTGAATTAATATTCAGCACTGGTTATGTCTCCAAAAAGGTATGTTAATGTAAAATGTATTGAATTTTAAAATAGAAGACCAGAGTCCTAAGAAACATTAGCAAAATGGGAATCATAGAAAAATGTTTAAAAAAATCTAAGAACAAGCCGGTCACTCTTTATATCAAACGATAGCTATCTTCACTATGTTTCAGGTGCAGTAAATCCATGAGGGTTTGTTGACGTTATTTTTAAGCAAATCTTTCTTCAGCAGTCATGAGACAATAGAATCTTTTATTCTCTCTGTCTGATTTAAGATGCACGTTAGAGAGTGGTTTGCCATAAAAACATGCCCCTGTTTGGCCCATAAAGAATTATTTTTGTGCTAATGGATTGGAAAGATTTTCTACAATATTTTTTTTTGTGGAGTTGAGAATATCATCGAATCATAGAATGTCCTAGGCTGGAAGGGACCTTAGAGATCATTTTAATCCAACCTCCCTGTCACCAGAGAAATACACATCGTTTTATTACATGAAAGACAGACAGTACTTTTAAAGTCTTACAACAGTGCATCTGCTGTAATCAAAATTTAACAGCCAAATAAAGTGTTTAAAAAGAATTAGAATTAAAGGTTGTCATTATGGCTTTGATTTAATCTTCTTCCTGATGTATATTTTGTTCCTCTTCTGACATGCAATCTTCACGTAAGTTAATGTAATTAATGACATTGAAGAATGCTCTATTGACAGACACGTGGGTCTACAGGCTGCATATACATCACTCAAAATATATTCCTTCTACAGTGCTTGTTTACTTGTAGATACTTTTGTAGACTTATTGGGTGTATTTGGTAGGACAATTATTTTCCTTCCATTTATATTTTACTTAGCCTTACACACTTAATAGGAGCATACTGTATCCAAATTAAGTCACCTGATAATCTTGGAATCTTTGAAATAACAATTCTCAATGCTTTCTTCATTTAAATTTCTTTGCTGTCTTCCGTGCCTGAATTTTAACAACAGCAACAAAAAATTAAGGAGTTTCTGAAAAAACTTACTTAGTTTCAATAAGAATTTAAAAAATCAGTATTTTATTAATCTGTTTTGGTTCAGAGACTGCTTTACCTGAAAGGTGTGTAGATAATAAAATTTGTCTTAATTGCAAAAGAGTACCTAATGAAAACTCTTCAAACACACCTGGATGTAGCTAGAAGATATTTTTTTGTACTGTTTCTCAAGCTGAAAGATGTCATGATAGTGAAATGAAATCGTTATGGCACTTCTGGTCAAACAGCTGTAAGCAGATAGATCCTGAGTTCATATATTAAAGTTTTCATAGAGAACAAATTTCATCAACTGAATCTCTCATATTAATTTTCTTTATTGCTAGTAATTAAGAGTAGCTAATCTGGAATGTGATTTTTATGAATTTTGGGGATTAGATCTTAAATTAGGAATTTGACTTGAGGAACTTGGGACGTTACTATGTTTGGGTTTTCTGTGAGGTTGAAATTGCACAGTGCTTCACAAGATCATATCAATTTAAATTAGTGCACAGGATATACTAATGTCTAGCTGCTCCACAGTGTTGGAATGCAATTTTATAATCAGATACAATTTTGATACCAAACAAATGTTTATTCATGCTTTTTAATCATAGACTTAAGTTGCACTTGAATTTAAAATTTCTTAAAATAAGAAATCTTTCCCATCCATTACTGAAAGATAGTACTATTTCCAGGGAAAAAAAAAATCTGTAAATAAGCAGTGTACGTTGTGTGTGGTGTAATCTAGTGACTCCTTTTCCAAGGACCTGGCTGTGCAGAGGATTTTTTTGTTTATTTGTTTGCTTTAAAATTGCTTGAGGATGTTGCCATGACTTTCTGTGTGATTTTGCTCTTTGTGTTTGGAGTTATTATTTCTGCAATTTCGTGGTGGCTGTAATGAAAAAAAAAAAGCTTTAGTTGCAGAACACGTTACTGTGCGTCCCTATGGTCCCTTTGTTGTGAATTGTCTGCTCTTCCTAATAAACCATTTCTGGTGTAATTTGTGAGGCAAACAAAGTTTTGGCAAAATAATTATAACATAAAAAAAAAAAATTATAACATTTAGCCTGTGTATTGGTAAGGAGAGGGGCAGTCAACAAGTGTCATCTTTCTTATTGTAACCTCAGTTGTCCTCTATTTCCTACTTTGTTCCAGATCTTTAAACTAGTCAGTCTCTTGCCAGTCAATCTGTTCCCTCTTGTTCCTTGTCTGCAAGTTGAAGAAATTCCTCTCCAGCAAAACTGCAGCCTCCTGTAGCAATTCTCAGACACAGTTCAGAAGTTGGGAAGAGCTGATGAGTTGAGAGAGAGTTGGATATTGCCACTGGCATTTAGATCGTGTTTTACTGTACACATGTAGGCTGTTTTGTGTCATCTGGCCTCTTGGCCAGAGAGCAGCCCCAGGTATTAATGCAGGCATGGCATTCGTGGTTCGACGTAGTTGAATCGCCGGTCTGTCCAGCAAGACATAACTTGAATGACTATAATGGCCAGTAAAACTCACTACTGGTTTGTTCAATGAGTCACCTTAAAGCACTTCTGAGATTACTTGTTTATATTTATCATGGGCAGTTATTGACTCCTGTATGGAGAATCATTCAAGCATTAGATTTTCAGTAGATACTAAGGCTCTACTCTGAAGTAAAAAGTCTAATCTGCAGCAGAGGTTTTTGCTGTCACACAAAGATGACAAGGTGGAAGGACGACAAGAAAAGCAGAATATCAAAAACTAAATGAAGCTTATAATGTAGAATTTCAGGGTCTGAAATGTATTTCTTTTTCTACCAAGCACACTGTGGATAAACAAAGCACATATGTGTAAGTCCAATTCTAAATCCATTCTGAAACCAGAAAAGCAGCAGTTCTCTCTTCAGAAGCTAGTAGTAGTGTAATTCAACTTTACATTTGTCATACTAAATATTATGGGACTCTGAAGTAAGAGTAATGTTACAGTTTGTCCTTTATCTGGTTTCAGGGTTAAGAATTTTACTCTGAGGGTGGTGAGGGGCTGGAATAGGTTTCCCAGAGAAGTTGTGGATACCCCTCCCTGGAAGTGTTCAATGCCAGGCTGAATGGGACTTTGAGCAACCTGGATCTAGTGGAAGGTGTCCCTGCCCATGGCTGGGAGTGGTGGAACTAGATGATCATTAAGGTCATAGAATCACAGAATGCGTGGATTGGAAGGAACCTTTAAAGGTCTTCTAGTCCAGTGAGCAGTGGACTAGCAGTCAGCAGGGACTTTAACTAGACCAGGTTGCTTAGTACTCCACTAAGCCTGGCTTTGAATGCCTCCAGGAATGGGGCCTCCCCCACCTCCCTGGGCAACCTGTGCCAGTGTTTCACCATCCTCATAGTAAAGATCCTCTTCCTAATGTCTAATCTAAATCTACCCTGCTCTAGTTTAAAACCATTGCCCCTCATCCTGTCACTTCATACCATTGTAAATAGTCCCTCCCCAGCTTTCCTGTAGGCTCCCTTCAGGTACTGGAAGGCCTCTATAAGGTCTCCCTGGAGCCTTCTCTTCTCCAGGCTGAACAACCCCAACTCTCTCAGCCTCTCCTCATAGGAGAGGTGCTCCAGCCCTTTGATCATTTTTGTGGCCTCTTCTGGACCCGCTCTGACAGGGCCAAGTCCTTCTTGTGTTGAGGGCTCCAGAGCTGGGCACAGTGCTCCAGGTGGGGTCTCACCAAAGCAGAACAGAGAGGCAGAATCACCTCTCTCGACCTGCTGGCCACGCTGCTTTTGATGCAGCCCAGGACTGGCCTTCTGGGCTGTGAGTGCGCATTGTTGGCTCATGTCCAGCTTTTTGTCCACCAGTACCTCAAAGTCCCTCTCTGCAGGGCTACTCTCTTATCATGTCATCCCCCAGCCTATACTGATAACGTGAATTGCCCTGACCCCGGTGCAGGACCTTGCACTTGGCCTTGTTGAACCTCATGAGATTCAGATGGGTCCACTTTTCCAGCTTGTCCTGGTCCTTCCAACCCAAACCATTCTATGATTTTATGAATATTTCTACATGTTCTATTGTTCTATTTTCATTCCTCCAACTTGGAAACCCATCCTGAAAGAGGTCTCATCAACTGTATAAACTTCACTCAGCGGCAAGAAGTGTGATGATAATGGTGGAGAATGAAAAGGCCGAGTCCGGCATCGCTTTCTTTGCCTCATTCTTTACTTTCAGGAGGCCTTTAGGAATCCCAGGTTCCAGAGACCAGTAGGAAAGCCTGAACTAAGGCAGACTCACCCTTGGTACAGGGATAACAGGTTAGGGAACTTTTTAAACAAACTGGATGTACATGAGTCCATGGGACGTAATAGAATGTAACTACAAGTGCTGAGGAAGCTGGCTGACATCACTCTCAGATCAGTCTTGAAAGTCTTTGAAAGCTCATGGCAACTGGGGTGGTTTCTGAGGACCGGAAGATAACAAATGTGACTCCTCTCTTCAAGAAGAGCCAGCAAGAGGATCCAATGAAGTCCTGGCCAGTCACCCTCACCATATTCCCTGGGGAAGTGATGGAGCAAATAATCCTATAACCCATTTCGAAATATAAGAGAAGTAGATGAAGGGGAGATCCTGCATTACCAACTTGATAGCCTTCTAAATCAAGATAACTGGCTTGGTGGATGATGGGAGAGCAAAGGATGCTGTTTAGAAAGGCTTTTGTCAGTGCCTCCTGCAACCTTCTTGTAGACAAAAAGATGAATATAAACTAGATGAATAGACGATGAGGTGGATTGAAAACTGAGCTGCCAGGCTGACAGGGTTGCGATTAGCAGCCTGAAGCCTAGCTGGAGGTCAGTCACTAACACTGTAGCCCAGGGGTTGATAGTGTGACCAATACTGTTTAAGAGGAATCTTATAAAGCTCAACAAAAAGAAGAGTCAAACAAACATGATTTTACCACAATTCTGTTCAACATTTCACCTACTACTTACATGAGTGCTTTGGTTCATAATCCACTCAGTATTATTGAAAGTCTTACCAACTGTCTTAGGCCACTTTCCAAGTTTATTGTAATTGTTTAGGCAATTTCTCGTTCTTTTTCATGTCAATCTTCCTCACTAAATATTGCCAGAAAACACCATCTACTTTTTTTTCACTTTTTGTGAAAGATAAATGGTAAAACTGCCAAGCAATCCTATAGACCTACGTTCAGCTTTGTTGTGTTACCTATAGGCAATGCCTGTCGTTGCAGGAGCTGCCGACACCATTCTTTTCCCACTGCTTTGCTTTCCTCCATTCTTGATACTTCATAGAGTCATAGAATGGCCTAGACTGGAAGGGACCTTAGAGATCATTTTAATCCAACCTCCCTGCCGCCAGGGACACCACCTCTTGACTAGATCAGGCAACACGTGGGGACCGAACGGGAATCGAACCCGCGACCTTAGCGTTGTTAGTGCTACGCTCAACTGACTGAGCTAACCGGCCCCCTTGCAGGAGGAACGGCAGAAGGAACTTCCACGTGCAGTAGCATTGCTCCAATCTCACAGTAGAGGTCTAGAAGGAACAGGTGTAGTGCCTTCAACAGACGTATTGACCTTTTTATTAGGCCGTTTCACATTTTCACTTTGATCCCAATTTTAGGCATAGGTGGCTAAATTTAATATTTATAATAGGTCTTAGGGAAATAAATAGTCTGTATTTATCTCTAGAAATATGATTGTGCTGTTGGTAAGGAATGGATTTGTGCTCTCCTCTTGGCTTTGCATCTTAAAAGGCTTGCTAGTCCCAAAAGAGGAACAGCCTGTGGACAAAGCCAGCATCACTGTTTCAGGTGTTTTAACTGGAAGTCTTTTCCTGATCTGGGCAACCAAGGTGTTGTCATTCCAAACTCAGACATTTGCTAAATAAGCTGGTCACTTCAAGCTCCCTTTATAGCCCTTGGAGAGGAACGGGTATTATTAGAATTTAATCCATGTGATCCATTGTAGATGTCAGTATTAAAATGAGATGAATCAGCTCTTATTTCTTTATATTGACTAGAAGACATTCAAGCTGAGTAACTGAAATGGGGGTTATATTGTAAGCATTTGCATTGTCAAGTCCCAGCTCTGTAGTCTGCCCTTAGCTTCTCCCTCCTAGGCAAGCAAGCGACCATATCCTGACCCACAGGGAGAGAGTGAAGAGGTGAATTCTTCATTGCTTCCATTCTTTCATAGACTGATATCACCAAGTGTTTCTTCTGTGCAAACGATGTCTCTTTCCTCTACACAGGTGATTCATAAGCCAAGCTCTTAAAATTATGTCCTGATTATTTCTGAAACCTCAGGTTTTAAAATAGTAAAGCATAGGGCTTTTGTGCTTCTCAGTCGGAAGTTATTGTTGTCTTTTAAAATAATCATTAGTTCCAATATTGTCTGTATTCATGAACATTTATTTAATTTTTAATAAAGCATTATTGATTCTTTTTAAAAATCCAACGTCATGTTTACTAACACAAAATCCAAACACCTGGAACATAAAGTTCCTCTTTATACACAACAGGTTTTTTGGTATTCCGTCAATGCTGTGAGACTTTCTCACCAACCAAGGTGGCATGCTGAGGTGCCTCACCTGCAGAACACGCAGACTGTCACTAGCAATTGATGCCAGTAGCCACTTTCCTGTTTTCTGCTCTCTGAGCTGCTATAAAATAGCTTCTTGTGGGTATTCTGGCATGTTAAGTATACAGTGTGACATCCTTGCTTCCCCTTATTGTCAAAAAAATCCCCCCAAAAGCCCTTACCTTGCATCCTCATCCATTCATGCATAGCAGAATGCTGGAAGACATTAAAATAGAAAAGATTATATGTATGGTATTTACTCAAGAGCTTTAATGACAGCCACGTGTTAATGGCAAATGGGACCTTTGATAGTATTCTGGTGCAATATATGTGTTATCATTTGACTTCTAGTGAAGTTTCCTCCAGAACTGAAGGGATTGTACTGTCTTCTTTCATTTATTGCTCCTGTTTAGAGCAACTCTGGAAGAAATGAACATTACAGAACATGTTCTGCATTTGACTATAGTGAGTCTGTGTAAAACATGCACAATATGTGCAACAGCACAGTGTGTCCCTGTTGTGAGGATATCCTAAGCTTTAGGAGACCCTAGAGCAACTTTTCAAAGAGTTGAGGATTTTGTCTGTTTCAAGGCTTTATTGTTTTGTGAAGGGCAAAATAAGAATTTTTGTGGATAATCTTGATGCAAACAAAGCATTGTGAAAAGGTAATAAAATCAGGTATGTATATTGACAGTACAAATGACCCGTTCATTTAACTATCTTCAGTTCAAATCAATATTCTTTAGCATGCTCAGCACTATTTCTTTGCATGAATCAGATGCTGAATGCATTTTCTTTTTTTCATGTATTATAAGTACCCTTCTTTGTAAAGACCTTTGGATTGTTCAGTATTTAATATGAATTTGAAAAGAGAATTTTGTTGCATGGAAGCTTTCCTTTCCATATCCCCAGAGAAACACATTAAAAGGAAATTATATGTATGTGCATATATACTGATCAGTAAAACATATCTGTGATATTTAATTCATGGCTTTTTTTTTTTTTAAATCATCATACCTGTTATTCAGCAGTCCAGATTCACTTCCAATACTGACTGACATGAACTGTATGTTCATGGGCACAACTACACTGAAGAACTGATTTCAGAGGATCTTTTGGCTGGATATGCTCCTTTTTTTTCTGGACCTGACCTTCCTCTCCTCTACATTTCATTAGCTGGATTGTGCCTGCTGGCAGAGAAAGTCTATGTGGGCTGTTCTGCCACCACTGTTTATGCCAGAGAAAAAAGCTGCACCAAAACCCTGTATATTTCCATTTATATTCCCATACCCCAGAACTGTAACGAGTGGATTTTGGTTTGAAATTCTCTATGTACTTTGTAAATAAATTTCCTTATTTTTCTCCTTTGCTGTTTTCAATTTGTCATTCATTTGCTGTTTTCTTTGTGTCGTATATGGTGTAGGCAACATAGAATCACAGAATGTCAGGGGCTGGAAGGGACCTCCAGGGATCATCTAGTCCAACCCTCCTGCCAGAGCAGGATCCCCTAGGGCAGCCACACAGGAACGCATCCAGGCGGGTTTGAAAGTCTCCAGAGAAGGAGACCCCACAACCTCTCTTGGCAACCTGTGCCAGTGCTCTGTCACCCTCACAGTAAAGAAGTTTCTCCTCATGTTGAGGTGGAACTTCCCATGTTCTAACTTAAACCCATTATTTCTTGTTCTATTGCTGGGTACCAACATAGGGTTGGTGCCCAGCATAACATAGGTTTCCATATCAGTTTAATTTTGTAATCTGCTGATGAAACCTCACAGAAACAAATGAGTTTCGGTAGTTACTTTTTAATAATATTGTACAGCCTGTTGTCCACATCAATGGATTAATTATTTTCATCTGAATGTATATTGTTGAGAATTAATAGTGTTGCATGTATAAGTATCTGTGAAATGTTATGTTTGTGTCTTATAGGCTAAAGCTGACTCCATAAGTATCAGTTATAGCATTTGCAGATAGTTTAATCTGGATCTAGCATTACCTGTAGTAGCTCTGCCAGAAGGTTTTTCTGTTTTGTCTGGCTACTCTGAATTACTGTACATGGACCAGAAATAAAGACATTCCCTGGTCTGACCTGTGCAGGAGATCAGACTGATTATTACTGACCATTCTGGCTTTTAAAATCTTCAAGCTCATTGGCTGTGCTTCTTGCAATTAGACCTAGAATGTATCTTTTCCTGCAGCAGCCAAAGTTTACCAATGGTTCAGCCAGAAAAGAACCTTGGAAGAATGCTCTCACTGTAAAATGCAGTGCCTTTTATAGCTCTTTGTAAATGCATGTGAGCAGTTTGGAAAGCTATTTTACCTTGTAATACCTGTGAAAAGTTTATCTTTGATTTTTTAAACATTTTTCTTTCAATTTAGAAACATTCTTTTCCTTTGTTTCTTTTTCTCACCTGAACACTCATGTAGCCCGCTTTGTGTTGATCATGTGCATGTGTGGAGAGACTCATAACCTCAGATAACACTGTAGCCCCAACTGCCGTCCCAAAAACACACCCACCCCACTCAAGTGAAATTTCTGCTCCTAACTAGCGCCACCTGATTGAAATTATGAGGGAAAGAGGGAGGATGAAAGAACTTCACAGCTTTTCCAGTAGTAGCACAATCTTAGATTAGCTGAACTCAAATATGAAGCACACCTTGGGTCAGATCTCGGGGATTATCATCAAGGGAAGAAGTATCCTTATATTGAAGATGTTTCCATTTTAGAAAGGATTCTGCCTGTGCTGATGCTATGCTTTTAGTTCACTGAATTAGTCAGTAGCTGGCGATGACCTCCCTCTACCTGGGGCAGAGTTCAGGCACGGTTCGTGCGTTAGTGCCTGGTGTGTGTGGGGAGGATCCGGTGTCGCTGAGCACCAGCACCCACCGAGCGGGAGCTCAAGTTCCACACCCAAAACCACTGCAAGATTTCAGAGCAGATAAATCCCAGTTGCTACTTTTTACGATCACCACTCTCTTTCATGTTATTAGAAAAGTTAACTGGGTTTGCTCCAGATCTAAGCTTCATATTCAAATGCTTGTATTCTCTGTTGGTAGCTTGTCTTCAGTTATGTCCTTTATTTCAGATTTCATTTCACAGCTGCGTAGCCAATCCAGAGATGAAAAAAAACAAACCTATTTTCTTCTTCTGATTAGGTGAAAGAAAAAACATGGGAGAAGATGAGATCTACTCACTTTAATAACTTTTAAAAAAATTCATTTAGATTTTCAAAGCCTTTAATGATGCAGTGAACAGAGAAGTACTGGAAGTTTGATAGTTAGGAAATTCAGCACTTCTTAATCTACTTAGCAACTGTTAGATATTTCAGGAGCTAAATACCTTTGAAAATCCAATCTGTGGTAACTCAAAATCATTAATCATTTTAAGTGTAGTTCCAGTAACTACTACTGTTTTTACTAGTAAATCATTCAGTTTTAAATGTGACTTAAATTTTTGTGCTTTAATCCTTGAGTCCAAAATAGGTTTTTCCTTTAAGTTAAAAAAGCAGATAGTAAGTTTCGTTTTGTGCATTTTTTCCCTAAATTGCAATTTCCATTCAAATGTGACAGGAGAGAACCCTTGAGTAACATTACCCTCTTCAACAGGAAGAAAGTCATTTGCCTTTTTCCAATGTAAAGCGGGGAGCTGTGTTAGATCTGTAGCTCACAAAGTTTTTTAGGTTAGCAGGAAGGGATGGACTCTGAAGGATATAAAAGATCTAATTACAAAGACTTGCACACATATTTAACGTGGCCTCTGTGAGGACACCGGTGCTTCTGTAGAGAAAGATGCTGGAGCTCTACTAATTTCTTGCCTGTGTCCAGATGGAAGAGATGCTGTTGCAAAACCTTTACCGCAGCAAGGAAGAGCCCTTACATAAGTGCTCATCAGTTAAAAAATACTGAGGGGGAGGGGGTAAATAACAGCAAAGAAAAACTCTGTCTCTGAAATTAAGATCTCTCCTGCCACAGGTTACTTCAACGTGTGAAACAGTATATCCTTATAGATAATGTTTTTACTAAAAAAAAAGAAAAATTGCTTCCAGATACTTTTAAAAAATATAGGAAAGATTTTGCAAGTCAGAACAAGTGTTCTTATGTAAGACCAGTGAGATTTTTTTTTTTTAACCAAAGTGTTACTTCCTATCTAGCCAGCATCTAAGCATGCCCTTGTGCAAGTAAGGGTATTACACAGTAAATCCCATATGCTCTATCTCACCAACACTTGCCTGGGAGGGTTATACCAAAAGGGATTTAAAAACTATGCAAAACAAGATACTCTCCCTTTGACAACTGATTAGGATAGAGATGGTCTACTAGCAATGGTTCTTCGAAGAACAGAGAAAATAATTTTGGATAGGAGCAGGAGAGTGCTAAGGGAGAAGCTGTAACGGAAAGGTTGTCTGCACATAATAAGCAGGAGCGTGAGTGAGAGATGAGCGTGAGAAACAGAAATTTCACTGTAAAATCATATGGCCTGATTTTTCCTGACACTACGGCACAGCAATCATATATAAAGCTGCTGAAACAACCAGTGATTCAAGTCATGATGTTTTTCTGCTGATAGCTATTTATGTTTATTTGGGATATACAGAAATATTTTTGAAATGATTAAAGGTGTGATTGACAGCCTAGCTATTAAAGGTATAAGTGAGCTAGGACGTGTGTATATTCATGTGCATGCCCTGCTTATAAACAGCAGTCAGGAGATACCTGATAGGAAGGTGTAAGAGGCAGCGGATGTCGTACAGTCTGATCCCATGTCCATCTCATCTTGATCTGTAGTAGATGGAAGTTGGTTGAAACCCTTCCAACATGTTTGTTCTCCTTTTATGAGAGAAGTGAAAAATGAACTTCTCTTCTAAGGTTGACGTTGCTAACGAGCAAAGGGACATAAGCAGAAGGATACGTTTCTACAGAGTAATGAAAACGTTGAGGTGTGAGTATCCAAATAGGTCAGCCAGAAAGGAAGAAGGGTAAATAATTAAAGACAAAACTAGAGAACGGAAAGGAAACTTTAAAAAAAGAACAAGTAAGCAAGTAGCTTATCACAAGAGCATCTTATTTAAATTCAGGGAAAGCTTAAAGAACTGCTGTGGCAGGATTAAGAGAAAGAAAATTTATCTGTGAATGTATTTGAGATTCAGGAAAATATTTGTGTTAAAAAGCACACTGCAAGAAGTGCAGAGATAAGAACTGTCTGAGGAGTGGACTAGTACTGGAGAACAAATTGAAGCTACTGCACTGAAAATTCCTCCTCCTAATTAGATAATCAGTGAAAACAACAAATGTGCAAGCATGTTGCAGAGAGATGTCTTGTGGAAAATTAGTATTTTGAACACTTTATTCTACGAGTGAGATAAAATGTGGGAAACTAAAGTGTGTGATGTGGCTTGTGTTTGGGTCAGCGATGCCTTGGTATTGGCGTAAGGCTGCCACTCCAAAGTGGGTGCAAGCCCCTCCTTGCCTACCTCCCTTTGCTTCCCATCACAGCTCGGGCACCTCTCTGAAGGGTCAGGAGCTTTTCCTTTTCCAAGGCAGGTTCCCAGCTGGCTGCCTTCTGCAGGAAAGGGAGAGGGGCATTTGCCCCAAGGAGGACGGAGAAATCTCTGTCTGAACCTCATGCTAATGGTGAGCATGAGAATGAGGAGAAGTGAAGCTGATTCTTATATCTCAGCTGTAGGAACATGCAGTAATTGTTAGCCATCCCTAGAGACCCTGTAGAAATGACCAGGTTTCTCTGAGTAAACTGATCTAGTAGAATATGTCCCTGCTCATGGCAGGGGGCTGGACTACCTGATCTTCAAATGTCCCTTTCTTGCGAACTGTTCTATGATTCTACGAATATCCAGTGATGGGCATGCTCCAACCCTTAGCCTTCGTGCCTTCTATTTCTCTGCCCCCCACAGATCTTGCTGTGAGGAGGGTAGAAGAGAAACAACTACATCGCAGAAGAGAAGTGGAAGAGGCTCTGATTACAACCTAATTATGGCCCTATTTTTTTCAGTATTTGAGGATTCAGTCTGTTCATTGTGTAATGAAATTTCATAACTTTGGGAAAAGAGAGACAGACACAACCCCTGCATTCCCTCTGTCCTAGACTCTGGTACCAATCTCTCAAGCCTAAGTTACCCAATGCAAATTATACTTTCAGTTACTAAACCTCATGCCCAAAACAAGCCCCCAGAATTAGAGGCATCATCAATGGCTCTTTGGAAATTTCCTCCTATGAAGAAGTTCTGACACATCTTGGTGGCGCATTTGGAGAGTGTGCTGTGTAATCTTGCCTCTAAAATACAGATAAAGGTGTGTAACAAAACTGAGAAGGAAGTAAGTTTCTAGGATTCCATTAATGGAAAACAGCTTCTTTAGGGATTGTGAGTGAAAACTAAAGTGATGGGCAGGAAGAAAATACTATCCTGGTTGTTTTTCATGCCTGCTGATGTCCATAGGCTGTGCTTGCAGGACACAGACTGCATTTTGACTCATGCAGCACTGTTTCTTGGATCTGTGTTGCCTGAAGCTGTGCCCTGGTGGTAGCGGTGCAGATTTCAAATTGGCTTATAGGATGGTATATTTTTAGCACGTGTATGATAGATCTGGGCAAACAAAAATTGTTCCTGGCTAGCTGATACTTCCAGAGACTGTTCAGCTAGAGGGAAACTCGGAGGTGAACAGCAGAGTCTGAAAAGGACATGTCAGTCTGATAGGTCCAAAGCAAAGTCAAGGGAAGGATAATAGTACTTTGAATTTTGAAGGCATAATTCCAACATTAACTAATTAATCCTCAGCAAAATGCTCAGTAGGTAGTTATGATTTGTTATTTACAGATAAGTCATAAACCCCTTACAACCTATTTAATTACTCTTATGAATTCACTGAACAAACTGAGGATGGGAGCTGGGTGATACATGAATCTATCATTTATCTGTTAAAATATTTTAATTTTATTCTATTAAATTCTATTTAATAGATTTCTATTAAAATGTTTTATATAATTGTAGCCAAATTGCCTGATACCATTACTCCAGAAACACAGATACGTGCTTTATTTCCATGCTCTCATCTTCCATTCTGACAGTTTACAATGTAAACATGTATTCGCTATGTGTTATTTACAATCCTACCGCTTCTACTTGTTTTGCTTTTCATCACTAGGTGGCAATATCTTAACGGTCAGTTACAAACACAAGGCAAAACAAAATGATGCAGTAAAATTAGCTAGACATAAACTAAGAAGGATTTCTTAGTTTAAACATTAAATTCCGTTTGTTTAATGAAATCTTATTTTGTGCAGTGCTTTCTGTTACTCTGTACTTTTAATTTGGACCCTAGCAAGATGTTCATTTTACCTTGTTAAACCACGGGACATTTTAAGTACAGAGTGTTCAGTTGATTTAGATAGCAATTTTGATCTTCATTTTAACAGAGGACATTAGTAAGGCATATGCACAGGATGCTTTGTTAATATTTGACTTGGATTTTTTTGTGTTACGCAAGCTGTAATAAGAAAAGCAAAACAAGCCCCAATCTTGTAAATATTTCATTATAAGGAAAGAAGTGCACAAACTCAACAAATGCTAGGTTGACTACATGTAAATACTGTGGCTCTTTCTTCTTAAATGTAAAAATATTATTCCTTTTTTTATTGCTGGCTTAGGTGTGGACTCGTAATTTTTTCCATTGGTTCTTTTTTCTCCTTTTGAAACCCAAGAGAGCAATTAAGATACCTAAACATAGGTGTCTATGAGAAATCCTCAAACTACTTCAGAAGGCTGTGGAGCTAATGTAGGTCTTATATTATACCTGCCAGTCTCTGTGAATAGCTCACATACCTTAGGGTATCTATAATCACACAGGACACCTATATTTAGGCACCTGAATACCATTTGACTATGACTGGTATCCATCTGAAAGCTAGCACAGTTTTTCAAAGGTAGACCAAAAAGAGGTTCCAAGTAGTTTTGTTTAAAATAGGAACGTGAAGTCATGAATGCAGTGCAGTATATCCCAGGATGTGGTAATTTAATGGATCCTTTTTGTTTTCATCTGTTAGGTGTGTTCTGCGCTGGAATCAAATCAAACTAGGAATCCTTCTTTGTAGGGCTGCTTTGTTTTGCCCAGAAGGTCTAGATCATATGAAAACCTCAGAGACTCTTAATAAGCAGCCCTTACTTGTTCCTTGAGGGAAAAACTCTAGACAGACAAACTTTTATACAAACTCTACCAGCTTAAATTCAAGCTGATTCCCTGGAAATCAAAGACAGGGTTGTAAGTCAGTGTAGAGCTTTATCTGGCTAAAAGGACATAGAATTTGATTCAAATTAAGGAGAAAAAGCTATATGACTTGGTGAAGCCACTGAAAAATCAAAAACCATGTTAGAACTTCCAGCAGTTCAGTAAAGCTACTTTTGGCTTTGGGAGGTTGCCCAGAGAGGTGATGGAGGCTCCATCTCTGGATGCAGTCAAGGTCAGGCTTGATGGAGCTCTGAGCAACCTGATCTAAAAGACATCTCTGCTCACTGCAGGGGGGTTGGACTAGATGACTTTTAAAGGTCCCTTCCAGTCCAACACATTCTATAATTCTATAATTCTGTGATCTGTGTCCACATCACTACCTGGAAGCTGTGGGAAACTGTGCAGGAGCAGAATGATTGACACCTAGCAGAGGTAGAAGCAAGGTATTAAGCACAAGCTGGACAAATAAAAAGTTAGGCTTTGCTTAATTTTTTGCTAGATGAGGACTGAAGCACTCCTGTCTGGCAGGATGACACTGCAGGACTGACTGGGTTATGAAGATGTATCGCTGCTGCAGACCAAGGAGAGGCTTTGTACTGTTAGCAGGTATTAGTGCACTCATAAATACAATCACTGTGGTTTATTGATGGGAGTTTGAATCAAAGTCCTTGGAGATCAAAAATATAATTGCCTGCTACGTAAGACTCATTGGGTTACCAAGAAATATTGAGCACCCTGTTCTACTTACTGGTTTCCACAACTAGAAGACAGTGTGTGAGGACTAGAAAAAAAACTGTGTACAAAATTTGAATCTGTAGTTTGTGCTTGCTTTGTTACTGTCATCCCTTAGAAGCCTTCAGCTACTCTTTGCACTTATCCCTCAGATTCTGAAGAGTTCAGACTACAAAATCCAAATAGGTCATTTCATGCCAAGCTTAAATGATCCCTGAGTGATTGTGCAAGAGCTGTGCTATATTCATATCTCCATGTGCTGTTTTAAGAATTCCTGTAGGTATTGCTCAGAACGTGGAGGACTAAACTGCCTGTATGATTGTTATAAATAGTAGTCACTAAAAATGTGAACGAAATAGGTACCCGTGCTCCCATACGTTAGAAATCCAAATGAAGTACCCAATTTACAAGAGTAGTTACCCTGAGTATCATGTGTAGACAGTGAAGAGAAATAGGCTGCTTCAGAAGATAGTTGTGCTCTGTACTGAAACTCTTAGGAACTCTTGAGTCATGCTGAAGACACTCACCTCCCAGCACAGGCATCTAATCTGGATACCTCCAGACAGATACGGAGAATACCTCCAGCAGTATGTATTTTTGTTTTTCTTTCACTGAGTTGAAATTTCGGAAGTTTATTTTCCAGTGTTTTGCAGTGAAAATAACTGTTCTTGCAGTGTTCTGCTCACAAGAACACTTCTGACTGTGCTGACGAACACCTTCTTCCTGTGTGTTCTTTCCAGATTTGGGGCACGAAAACTCCACAGGCTTTGTTCAGCCAGAGAAGGGTATAAGCCAGGTACCCAAGGCTCCTGGATATGTGCTGCCTCTGATCTCAGAAAGCATATGAGAGAACAGAAGGTGCACTGCATGTCACAAATGTGGAGATTGAGTTACATACAAATGTGTATAATTGAAAGAGTTCTTCTGTTATGGTCATCAGCAGGTGCTTCATCATGGTAGACCAGTGAAAAGGACCCCTTACATGAGGAGTCTGTGATTTCTTATGGTGTAAAAAATGTTACCTTGTCATTAATTTATCATAAGCTCCCATGTAGTAATATCATAAAAAGAAGCTCACTGTATTTTTAAGTATGTAGTACTGTAGTATCCATCACTGGAAAGCTTACTTACACTGACAAATTTTGTATGCTTATACCTGTCTCTCTTTCACAATCTGGAATATGTAATTAAATTCAAAATATCATAAAGTCAACAAGAAGCTATATAACTTCAAAACTTTGTAGTCTTATAAGACTTCTTAAAATAAGTTCAGAGCTCTAGATTAGAATGCTGCTGCGTCTGCCATTTCAGTGTGTTATACCTATGTTAGGAATGTTTCCAAAATGTGAACAAAAATGTTATCTGGACAGTGTCCTATTTGAGCAAATTTAGATTGGCAAACAAAGTTTAGTGTTTGAATGTGGGGTTTTTTAGTATTTTATGATTATTTAATGAAAGAAATTAGTAAGATTTTAATTGGTTATACTTTTAAATAAGCTGTTAGAGCTTAAGTTAAAATTGTAAACCTTTATGTTCTGGGTGATACTTTCCAAAGAAGAATTGATAATGGAGGAGCATCAACCCTGGAGTAAATTTTAACAATAGTTTTGAATACTGTGCTGTGAACACCTTTTGTAATATGGTGGGGCAGTTTTTCCTCTTGTAGTTTGTTAAACTGCTCTGTGGACTGGAAGCAGTTCCTTAGTCTGTACCTCTTCTCAGTGCAATTGTGAGATCTGGAAGCATCATGTAATTCGCATTCTGTGTGAACTCTTTCACACAAGGCCAAAGATACACAATCTAAGAGTGGCGGGATTTTTATTTTCTGTGCCTTTTCTTAAAAAAACCATGCTGTACCTCTTCTCAGTGCAATTGTGAGATCTGGAAGCATGATGTAAAATTCGCATTCTGTGTGAACTCTTTCACACAAGGCCAAAGATACACAATCTAAGAGTGGCGGCATTTTTATTTCATGTGCCTTGTCTTAAGACATCCATGAAGTTCTTCAGTGTTTCAGTGCAACAGCATATTGTCAGTGGAAGTGCACAATAGATACATTAGTTCTTCAGAAAGAATACTAAAAGATGAAAGCAGTGAGATTCTGCATATACAATGTTATTAATGTTGTGATGCAATGTTAAAATAAAGACTACATGAAATGAAATTAGTTTGGCTCTAGTTCCCATCAGAGAAAGTCAGTAAAGAAGTTGCTAGGAGATCTGCCACGCCTAGAAGGAAGGTCTGAGTGGAGCTCCTAGCCTTTTCAATGTTAGTCAACAGGGAAGTGCAAGTAGGCATTGGGTGATACTATAACATCCCAGACACAAACTATACTTACAGCCGTCAAATCCAGATATCCTTGGATGTGATAGCCCATTTATTTCTTTGTCAAATGGCTGCAAAACCAAGAAGAGAGTATGTGGGTTAGACTTGACGACTGGTGTAGACCAAGAACGACAAGTGACAGGAGCATTATTGAATCACGTTCGTACAATCTGATTCAGGATGAGCAAGGATGGGCCTGCAGTTTTGAAAGACAAACTATGGGAAATAAAAGAACTGGTTAGTAACAGTGAAGAAATTAGGTACATGGCTACAGGGGATGTCTGAAATTTCTTTGACTTGAAAGCACTAAACACAGCCAGCAAACCCACAGACTTTTCATTCTGCCAGGGAGGGAAATGTGAGACCCTGAAGAGCATCCCACGGGGTCCCACATCTCACTTGGCTTTCCGCTCCTGACAGCAGCAGTGGAAGATGCTGTTGGCAAGTGTAGGTGGACTTGGCTGCTTTCTGCAGCCCATTCCTCTCATATGGCCCAGCACATGAATTCTTGTACTGGGGATGGTAGAAGGGAGTACTTTCCTGCCTGGTCCTTTCAGCATCCTTTGTAGACCTAAATTTTTGGTTTATTATTAACACTTTGAAGCTGCTAATGCTATCTACCTCCACGACCTCCAGTAGCAACATGTTCCAGGAGCTCGCAGCTTCCCAAAAAAGGAAAAATTTTCTTTTGTTTGTTTTAAACTGATGTCCCAGTCGTTCCATTGAATGTTCCACCATTGGTATGAGAAAGGACTGCAGTTACTGGAAGAGTCCCCGTTGTGTTGTTGTTAGCAAAGACAGTTGTGGCTTGTAGGTTACATAATCTCAAAGTGAGCACTACCAAAAGTACAGCTAAGGTGAAGGAATTAAAAGGAAGTGGTTAAACATCGTTGCTCTTTATAATTTTGAAACAAGAACATCAATTTTAAAGGGTCCAGTATCCAGTGAGGATGAGAGAAAAGAGTAAGATATGAACTTAGGATTGAGTGAATGCTTTGCCATAGTTCAAAAAATGAACTATGACATGGAAAAAACCTCAGATGATCTTCAGATTCACATTACAAAAAAGCCAGGTAACTCCCCTTTCATAATAACAGAAGAGTGGGCATATGAAGTTGCAGCTTAGGTACTAAGACTTCTGTTGAAGAGAGATTCTGCCTTGTAAATAAAACCACAGAATTTACTGGGGCGAAATGATCTGGATCGACAGAGAGGCAGCTTGACCTCAGCCACACTCCACTCAAGGCTTTGAAACAAAATTTGTTAGGAGACTAAGGGAGTGGTTTTAATTCAAAATTGGATAAAATCCAATACAGTTCTAGGAAAGTCAAGTATTTGCAAATTATCCTTATATTTTGATCTTCAACAACAGAACTGTGATAAAGTTAATTTATCAGTTGTCTTCAGAACAGCATTTGATGCATCATCACAGGGGAAATTATTACTTAAATCCTTGAACATAGAAATTAATGCAGCATTTGTGAGGATGAATGAGGGCTTCTAAACCTACCTGGCATTGTCTTGGCTGAAAAATCAATTAGTGGGATGGTAAGATGTTATCAGTCTTAGGTCTGCCACTTGCCATGCTTGGTATTAAATTTAGTTGCAAAAAATTGGAGTGTGTTGGATAAAATAGCATTTTGAGGGGCGGGACTGGGGGACCTTAGAAAAGAAATTGGGGGCTCAGAGTGACAACAGTGGGATGGTATTTAACCGGATGGGGAGGAAGAGCTGATCAGATTTCTGATAGCTGGTGAGATCAAACCTGAAAATACTCTGGATGTTTCTGATTGTCATGTGCACAAAACGGAGTGACCTGGTTTTGAGTAAGCTTCAGTCAGGAACTGAAAGAAGGTTTATAAAGTGAGTTTCTACAACAGCCTTCCATTAGTGAGGACACAAAACCTTATCTCTAGATAAGGTATGGTTACAGAAGACATTTAGCATATTTTCGGTGAGAACCACGGGAGTTTGGTCTCAATGACCCTTATGTTCCTCTGTTTCCAGTCCAAACATCAAATATTCCACATACTGAAACTAAAAATAGTGTGCAAATATAATTGCTGACAAAGTTTTTGGAAGAATCAGCAGCAGACAAGCTCTATTTTGGCTCAGATACTGTAATTATGAGATGATGCATGAAATTTATTCCACTAAGTAAGAAAAGTACTACTGTTACTCCCAGGATTGGGAAGGATAATACCAAGAACATATGAAACAAAAAATACTTGAGAACTGATTCTTCTTATTTTTCTATTTTACCGTAAAAATACACACAATGATGGACTGTAATTATCTGAATTCGAACATTAGGAATATGCAAATGGTAGCTAGCAATTAAGTGTTTTGTAGCAAATACAGATAGATTAACAAGCAGTGAATTGCTTTCGTTCATTTTCTTATGTAGATTCCTTATGTAAATTCAGTTCCTTTAAAAATACCCACACCACTATTCAAGATAAGAATGACATCAAACTGAGAATTTTCTGTGGCTCTTTCAGAAGTGAATACCAAGCAGCGAGCTCTCTGCTTTATTTGCCGTTATGAATTCAGCCTGCTGTCTCTCATCTTTGTTAAGGGGAGGGGAGGGAAAAAAAATCCAGACCAAAATGACAACACGTTTTCCTGTAGCAGTGAAAGAAAAGCAGAAGCCGTCAGTCTGAATGCCATGTTTTTAGTGCTCTGGAAGTGCTTCTCTTGTGCAACTGGGCTGAGGGAGAGCTGCTTTTTTTTTTTTTTTCCTTCCCAACGTCACTGCAATCAGATATATGGGTGCAGCTCTGCTTTACCGCAGCATGATGCAGTTGTGTATAGTTCAGCGTCCTCTTCTTCGAACCGGGCGGAAGGAGAGCAGCTGACCAGAGCAGGCAGAGGATATTCATTAGAGGTTGCTTTTTTTTTTTCCCCCCGCTAAAGCTAAACAGTACGTGCAAAATTCCGCCAGCTGCAGAAGAGACGGTTTCAGTGGGGCTTCAAGTTGATACTCGGTTCGCAAGAGGAGGTGCATACGCTCGGGCTGTCAGCTTCTGATGGGAAAAAAAGCTTCCGACGGGCAGACTGCACATTATTAAAAAGCACAGCTCAGACACCCTTTGGGAAGATACTCTTAACTGTGCTTATGGAACAAGTGCTGTGGTACTGCGTATGCCTTAATTGACCGGAAGAAATTTGCCCAGTTGTGGAATGGAATAAATGAAAATACATACTGAGGGGGTGAGGGAATAAAATACTCGGCAGCTAGAATTAAGTACGAGCCCCGGAGGAAGAGCAAAGGACAAAAATCTCATGGTGTGTTTTTGTTGTTGTTGTTGAGCTTTTTTTTTTTTTTAATGAGCTTACCTACCATGAACGGAAGAAGTGGATCTGCGGAGACTTCATTTCCTCCTCTGACCCCTCGTTTACATCACTAACTGGTGACAGTCACATCTACATACATAGTACCTGCCACTTCAGCTGCTCAGAATTATAGAAGCCTCTTTGTATGCAGCAGACATGGCTAGCCAGCAGGATTCAGGCTTCTTTGAAATCAGTATCAAATATTTACTGAAATCCTGGAGCAATAGTGAGTAGAAGAAGAGTAATCTTTTCGTATTACGCATTGTTTGGTAAATAGCTAGGATAACCTGAAGGATAAAATCTTCTATTTCTGTATGTTTGTGTTGTATAAACCAAATAATTTTTGCTTTTGTCAGCTCTAAAAATCAGAATGTCAGATATTTAAGTAGGTTTCATTAACTGCAAAGGCTGTAATGAGATTATGCTAGATTTTGCTTGATTGAATTCTGAAGTTAGTCTGCTTTCTGGCTCTCTCTAATAGTCCATTGCAGGGAGTGCATTCCAAACAGTGTTTCCTGCCTACATGTTTATTTGATTTGTTCAGACTTTGTCTAAATATTTTTGAAAATGCTGTTTAATCACAAGGGTGTGGCATCGCTCAGAAGTGGGGTTTTTTATTAATTGTGCACTGAGGACAAAATTATAATGATTATACTTCAGGTCTGAAAGTCATTATTTTACTGTCATGAAAATCAAAACATCAGTTGCTTATAGCTGCACTTCCCTCCCTCCATGGTTAATTTCAGAATCTTATGCAATATTTCCATCCAGAAGGAATCCATCTGTTTATCTAATCCAGGCTGGGTTTTGCAGAATGTAAACAAATAGCATTTTAGTGTTCCTTGTCTTTCCAGCATTGCTGATCCTGATTTCCGTTGCTGTTTAAATCAATCACCCTTCAGATTATTAGGAACATTATGTAATGGATATTTCTGAATAAAATTTAGTGCTTGCAGATATATTTAGATTAGGTAGGGCCATGGGAAAACTTTGGCAGAAATTTGCTTTTTAATTCAAAATACTTGAATGGTATATTCTTTTTCTATAGAAGCTTGTATTAACAATGTTAAATCTCCATAATTAACTGGTTTTAGAAGATAGAGCACAATGTCTCTGGAAAAATACAACTTGGCTATGTATGCAGTAAGATTCTGATCATCCCACTATCTATAATTTAATAACTTCTGCAAAAAAGACTAGTATTATAAAATTCCATGGTATGAAAAATTGCAAATCTGCTTAATACAAGATGTGTTTCCAAATAACTGCAAAGAAATAAAAATAACACTATATTAGATGTGTGACGTGCAGGGCTTGTCTTCATATCCATAGAAACTGTATTTTTCCAGGTCATTTGTAACCTCAGTAACACTGTAGTGCTTCTCTGAATCTGATTTTCTAACATAAGTGTGAAGCCATCAGGGAATAATACTGTTACCTAAACACCATTGCTTATCTGCCCTCCTTCCAAAATATTTAGTGCATATTCATTCAAATCAGTGACCCTGCAAAGGCCAAAAGAGAATTTTATGATTTAGTTGCCTTTTTGGACTAATGTTAATCAAATACTGAGAACATGAATGTGTATTGTGACAACATGTATTTGTAACAAGCTAGTCACAGTTTAGAACAGAAGAAAACCAAGTCATTTGATGGTGCAGAAATCAAAGCAGTTTTGGCATTAGTTTGTAATAGACTACTGCAACTTTAAGATGAAGTAAAACTAGCACTGAAGAATGTAAAATCATTACATTATGGAATTAAATATGACATTTTAATGTTCTGTTTCTTTTTCCTCTACACTGAAGTATATTGAAAGTACTTACAAGTCCTTAAATGAAGTTCTGTTTTAGGGAAATGCAAATAATATACGAATAATTGGTATTTCTGACATTCTTTCAGCTTATAAACATGCTTTCTACTGTATCTGAATAAATAAGAGGAAATGCAATAAATTAATCCCGGTTCACTTAATCTTGCTGCCAATATTTATTTATTTTTCTTTCAGTCTGAAAGGCTATGTTCATAAATCTGTACATATCCTTTCTAGCTGAAAACCAAACAATTTGATAAGAAGACAGTAGGGAGTTCAGGAGAGCTAGGGCTTTCTTCAGCTCTGCTATGTGATGGGTGGAGCAGAGCAAAACAGTTCCCTTGCTTAAGAAACTGCTGGGGAGCTTGCACATGCATGCACAGGAACATGTTTTTCAGAGAATAGGTGCTGTGTCTGCATACTCAAGAGCAGAAGTAAGCTATGAATTAGGCTGGAGCATTTACCTAGGAGAAAGCAGTCTAACATACTGTTTTAAAAGAAAAATATCTTTGGGTCCTGCAGTATATATTTTGCTCAAATGGCAATAAGGTAGAGGTGCTGTCCATGAATGTCTCTGTGAACTGGTACTTTAAAACAGTTGTAAAGGTCATTCATCCTTCCTTATAGTCCCACCAAAACTAGTCTTTTCTATTGATTTGTGGTTTGGCTTACGCAGATCATTAACATTTTCTAATAGATTGCCAACCACACCCGTTGCCCAAGCCAGCCCATAACTCAAGTTATTCTACCTGGGGTGTTGATTTTCTCTGATTTTGCTATCTGAGGTGTTTAACAAGCTAGCATTCTTGACATCCTGGGCAGGATTTTAGTTCAGTGTCACACAGCATTTGTGAGCTGTTCACCCAGTGTGCTCCTTCGGTATTTGCATGCATCAACCAGCCAAGGAGGAAAGTAATTTATGGGCCCTGGAGTGGGTTCATTTTAGGTACCTTTTAAGTATTGTAGTCAGGATGATACAGCCGGTGGCGTGTTCCAAGTGAGTGTACACTCTTGTTCCTAGGGGACTAAAAAGCTAAGTCACAGTCTGCCCTT
This sequence comes from Apaloderma vittatum, assembly GCF_000703405.1. Classification (NCBI taxonomy): domain Eukaryota; kingdom Metazoa; phylum Chordata; class Aves; order Trogoniformes; family Trogonidae; genus Apaloderma; species Apaloderma vittatum. Next base: position 65,105 of record NW_009702044.1, read on the forward strand.
TGAATTGTCCCACCAAACTGAGAGGCAGCAAAATACTCCTTTGTGCAGCTCTCAAAACAGGCTTTTGCTCCGCACATGTCAATAAGATACCATGCACGTCATGCAGTTCTGGAAAATTTTTCTGTAATACGTTGGAGGTCGGATCAGATTTGAGATTCTGTGCTTGGAAAATACAACTGATCTTTTTTTTTAACAGGTCTCATTTGTGTTATGATGTTTTCTTAAATATGCAAGTATTTTTGATCAGTGCTGTATTAGTCAACATCTATATTAATAATTTGCATTATTTCTTTTTGAAATTACTGCTTGAATGTCCATGCTTACTCAAGATGAGTTAGTGCTCACTTGGCCCACTGAGGTCAGTAAGATGACGAGAATAAAATAGGGTTTACCAAAAGTAGGACTATTAAGATTTTTGTCTTAGATCTGTTATAGAAATACTGCAAAATGTTTTTTTGTCAATAAATAGTTGTAATTTATTTGCAGAATAACACATGAATTCGTATGTTAAGCATTTGGATATGTTCTTTCCTTAGACTGTTTTTACTTTTTGAATGAATCAGATAAGTAGATTTTTTCTGAATTTCATTTCTAAATGCATTTTTCTAATGCGTAATTTAAAAAAATCTAACTAGAAGTTTAAAAATCAGACTACAAGAAGCTGGAGTAGCATAAGTATAAACTGCAGAAAATTCTGCAATAAATTCAATTATTTGCAGTTTCTGGGTTTGATCAGCAATTAAGGTTATTGGAGGAAAGCATTCTACAGAAGAATCCAAACGGCACAGGTAGATGGCTCACTTGTGCTCTCGCAAGTCAGCTCTTATGTGGGCTGGTAACAACTGCATTTCATTGTCTCAGGGTTACTAGAGGTAGATTTTAAGGTTTCATCTTGTGTAATGAAATGAGAGTGCATATTTTGTGTAGTGAATGTTTTATTTATTTGCCACTTCTCGTAGCACAGGGTTATCTTCAGGGCGTTATTTTAAGGATGACCATGATGTTTATCTGACTTTGAATGGCAAGGTGGTTTTTTTCGGTAGACTTGTGTTTAATTCAGACTCAGAATAAGGCCTTTCTCAGTATATAGGACTTCAGATCTCTTTCTCGAGGCCCCTACTTCCTTGTCTTCCTCCACGGTAGCCACTGTCTATGTCAAAATTCTCACATCATCATCCTCTTCATATCTGTGCCGTACAAAGCTCATTGCTCAATCCTCCTACTGCACACCGGGTCTCTTTGTTGTCTGTGCTCCTGCGTGCCCAGTCCCTGCAGCAGTGGCTGGCAAAAGCCACTCGGTGTTTACTAGTGGTGGCAACATCAGGGACAGCTTATTCCTCAGGGCACAAGAGGCACCCACATAAACTACCGCTCACGTTGCTCAAGCACAGCAGCGTCCCACAATGGTCCCAGGAGGACCTCTGGCTCCTCCGCAGCTTGCTGATCACGTACCAAGCCAAACTTTGAGCGAGCGTTGAAACAAGTTACTTTGTCAGAAGAGCATAAGAGTAACTTCTCAATGGCCAATGTGAAGCCTGAGGGGTTGCTGGCTGCCGAGGGGTCAGCCGTATATTCGCTCTTGAAGGTACATTTCTCCCGTGACAGGAACAGAAATTAATGAAGGACACTTAGTACTTCGTTAAATGAATGTAATATATTTAGCAAGAAAATTCAGCCTTTTTACAGGGAATATTCATGAAGTCCTGTGTCCCTAAGCAAGAGAAAAGGAGGGCCGTGGGCAGTTTCTTAGGTAAAAGGCTGCATTATACCCGAGTTCTGTGGTGCACTAGTTTGATAGGCTAGTAAGGTTTTATTGTGCAGGAAGATGATAACAGCTGATTTGCAAGGGGTCACTTATCAACAGGCAAACATAGACCTGTTTGAAGCCGAATATGCTAAGCACACCGTGCTATCAGACTTAGTGATTGTAGCATGATACCAATGAAGGAAAGAGGCTCCTTCGTGTGTCTCAATGCCCACCTAATCAGCCACATTCACTGAACAAGAAGAATCATAGAATGCTCCGGGCTGTAACGAACCTTTGAAGGCTCAGAGCCCCATCAAAGCTTGACCTTGAATGTCTCCAGGGGTGGAGCCTCCATCACCTCTCTGGGCAACCTGTGCCAGTGTTTCACCACCTTCAGAATCTACCCTTCCCTGCCATCACTCTTGCTCTGCCATTCCTACTCTTGCAGACCCAAAGCAAGCTGATGTGAGCAGCTGATGAGCTGCAAACTCACCATGCAGGGAGGGGATCAGTTCTCCTCTGAAACAAGCGTGTGACCTGCAGCTGGGCTGGGGCCATGCTTGGGCCGGTTCCTCTTGCTTGATGCTGAGGTCTCACCCTAATACACCTGCAGAAGGTTGACCACTTCCACAGCCTCAGCCGTTAGGGAGCCCCAGGGGCAAAGATTGACATCTGCTCAGGCCTTGGCCTGTGACTCTGCCTGGGACAAAGGACGCTATTAATTCCAGCTGTCATGAAAGGAATTGATTGCTCTGTCCATTGAGCCTGAAATTAGGGTGCTAAGTGTATTCTTCAGCTCTAAGAGTCTGTGACTGTGAGCAGAAAAGTGACTTGCTCCATAGTGATGACTGTTATCTTCCAGGACAACTTGTTTGTCTGTAGATCTGATGGTCTTCTCCACAAAGCTGTAGGAAAAGGTATTAAAGCAGAGCTATTGGTGTTCTGGTGGCAACTATTTTAGAACTTGCATTTTGACATGGCTCTTCTTAGTAGTAAAGTGGGAGTTTTAAGCCTTTTGGGACCTGAGAACTCTTCCAAAAGGATTTTATTTATTTTGATGTTTGCTATTCTGTTCAGGACCTTCCAGACTTGTTTCTACCATACTGGGGGGAAAAAAGGATGAGAGAATCAGAAATGCTCTGTTGCAAAATTCAGCTTATTTACCGAAGGAGTTTGCTTTCATTAAGAAGTTTAAATTGCTGTAGCAAAAATCCACAAATAGTTTGGGTGCAATGTTAGTACATAAATTTTTGTGCTAAAACTTCAGTCCTAATCTCAAAATATAAAATAGTCTGGGAACTAGATATAAAGAAGGTATAGATGATCACTCGTAGATATTTGATAAGGGTTCAATTAATTTTACTTGTGGTAAAAAAAAACCCACCACTATTCTGTTAGATTATTAGTATCCACTTTGAATGATTAATTTGTTATATCCTTGAGTTATCGAATTACCAGCAATTTGGCTTTTTCCAGTACAGCTAGTTACTTTTCAAATGGATCTGGGAAAGAACTAACAGTTCCTGTATTTTCCTATATGCCTGTAAAATACCACAGAATAAGTTGCAGTATCTTCTATTTTTATATGTATGTGTAAACATAAATACAAAAATTATAAATATATAAGGGAACTGATAATATACGGGTTACCTTAGGTGTATAAAATGTCCAGAAATGTTCAAAGCTTAGCAATGGAAAATATAAGCCAAATTGCTACTTAACCTTCCTTTTCTATTATATAAACTTTTGATGCACTTATTTCATGACTTGTGGACAGGAGGAAGGAGGCTCCACACCTCCAGAATGAGGATTGGATGTACTTGTCCAGCCTTATTTTCTGTATTCATTCCCAAGTATCTAAGCAATCGGGAAGTGCTCCAACACTTGCTATGAGTTGGTAGCCCTAGAGATTGAATTCCTGTGGGTGTGGAATCCATGATGGACACATGGGATGTAGCAGTTGCTGTGACTGGGAGGGAAAGCCCCGCTCCTGCCTCTTGCCCATGTTTCTATGATCCTACCCCTTCTCTCCCACTCTGATTACCCAGAGAGTTAATATCTTGCCAGTTAATTAACATAAAAAAGGGAATAAGGATACACAACTGCCAGTGGGAGACAGTTTTAGCTGATTCCTGTTAGACTGGTAGAGCTATATGGCAAATCATGTTTACTTTCTTAATAGTGACTCCTGTACCTTTGCCTGATTCTAGACATCTGAGCTAGTTCCTTCTACAGGCCAATCTAGCTTTTGCATCCCTCTTTTCTCTGCTTCAGAGCATCAGCGGTGAATTTGTTGTTGCTGTTGTTTCCATGATAAATTTGGGCTGCAGAATAGTTTCACAGAAGTAGGTAGCTGAGTTATTTTTGAGTTGCTATTTTTTCATTGACTTCTGTTACGTGAACTACATTTGAATCAATTGTCCATAGAAGGAAAATCCCTTGCTCTCTAATATACTTCCTTCTGAGTTGTCAAATACTTTATTTATTGCATCAGCTAAAAGGAATAATAAATGCAAGTGTTCACATCAGCTCCTTCAGCCAGATATTCTAAAAAGATGTTCAGTAGTGTCACACAGCAGAGCAAGGCGTTTGTGAACTGTCTTACCAGCCTGCTGAGATCTTGAAATTAGGAATTACATTGTAGGGAGATTATGACCCATAGTTCAGTTAGGTAGCAGTGAACTGGGATGGAAAACAAAGGGTGCAGGGCAAAGGGAACAAGAGAGACCTCAGGAACTGTAAAACAGGATGAAGAGACACCCATCTTAAGTGTATATACACAAATATATGCACTCTGAAGAACATACAGGAGGGAGTCAAGGGCTGCATGCAGTTGCACCGTAGCTGTAGCAGGATTGCTTTTAACAGCTCTCACAGTTTGGAGTGCTGTGATGGATGGATACAAGCTCATCAGCAAAGACATTCAAGGGACATGAGTAAAGGAGGTCACTGTCTTTGTGAAGGAGCTCCTCACATGTACAGAGATCTGTGGGATGGGTGGGTTCACGGTGTGCTTGAGAGTTTGTGAGCCAGCATCAGAAGAGAGCACTTTAGGGGATACAGGATGATGGTGGCGATCTCTTACAGGCCACCTGATAAGGGTGAGGAAGTAGACAGACTTGAGGAAGTTGATGGATTGTTGATGATGGTTCACGTGGGGGGCTTGAACCTCCTGACATATGCTAGGAGTGCAGCATAGTAGGATGCAAGCAGCCAAGATTTCTTGAGGGTGTTTGAAGTAACTTTTTGGTGCATGCTGGGCCAACCAGAGGTGAAGTGCTGCTGGGTCTGCTATCCATTAACAAGGAAGAACTGGTTGGACCTCAAGATCCTATGAAGAGTGAGGAAAGAGGCCACAAAGTACAGGCCTTGGACTTTCAGAGAGCAGATTTCAGTTTTTCAGATTACAGAGACTGTTATGTGGGATCCCTTGGGGATCTTCAGCTCTCTAAGGCAAAGGAGCTCGGGAAAACTGTCAGGTCTTTCAGGTCAGCAACTTCCAAGCGCAAGAATGGGACACCCCGATACTCAGGGAAGCCAGCAGACATATGAGGAGACCATCTTGGTTTATCACGGACCTCAGGGCTGAGCTGCTGTGCAGAAAGGCAGTGTGATGGAGGATGAAGGGGGCTTGACTACAAAAGAGGAATTTATAAACATTGCCCGGGCATGTGGGGATGGTGCTTAGAAATCCGAAGTTCAGCTGGACATGGGGATTGCAAGGAATATCAAAGGGAAGAAGAGAGTTTCTCTTGCTTCATTAGCGGTAAAAGGCTGAAGAAGGAAATCACTGAATGGGGCAGGGGATTTAGTGGCTGTGGACTGAGGTAGTGAGTGCTGCCTTTGCCTCAGGCTGTGCCAGCAAGGTCTCTCTGGTCTCTGTCTGCAGGTGCTGGAGTGCCCCTTGGTGTAGGACTTCTGATAAGCGGGAAAGGTAGAATTTATGCAAGTCCAGAGTTGGGGAGCACAGACTTTCTTCCTTACAGGGACTACTGAGAAGCCTGGAAATTCCATACATACTTATGATCTTTTATATATTGCAAATTATAGTCACATTCAAAACTGAGGGACAACGAAGGTTTTCTATTTGCAGCAGATAGCAGAGCTTGCTAGAACAAGTGGCTTGAGTGAAACACGTCTGAGAAACAGTGGCTTCCAAGTTTGCTCTTGGACGAGTAGCAGTGGTTTTACTGAGTTGTCGAATCCTGCTTCCTTCCTCCTCTGCATGAAATACAGAGACCACCAATACATAGAGACCACCAACAGTATTGGTGTTTGGGTGTAATGCCAAGGTCGCTGATGCAACTTGTATTACAGAGCTGCATGAGAGATTCAGCTCTGTCTTGTCCCAGAAGGGAGAATTTGGAGTGCTTCTCAGGCCACTGGTTTGAAAGAGAAATGTGAGTGTTGTTTTGTAAATACTGTGGGATCACTGTAGTGACACCTTGTCATGTGTCTCCAGGGGAATGTGGTTCTGATAAAGAGCTTAATTAGGTGATTGGAGCCTTGGCAGAGAAGTTTCACACACACTAAAAAGAGAAGAAACAGGACTCTTTTAGGAGATGTGTTATATAGTCTTTATCCTGAATACTTTCTCTGCTCTCCGGAATTTGCTGTCATCAAATGTAGCACTAATGCATACAGCTGGAGAAGTTTCTGTGGTCTTCACTAGTCAGTGAGGGGATCAGAAGTCATAATTTTTTTGCGGCCAAAACATGAAGAATTTAGGTGGATTGGTGTTAGACAAAGACTGATCAAGCAGATCATTATTGTTGTTCTTCATTTTTTTTTATAGAATTGTGAAATTGTAGATAGATTTAGTTTAATTTTGAAATGCTTGACTAGGATAGATTCATGTTCTTTTGAATTCATTAGTAACCAGTAGTACCTGGCTCGGCACAGAAGCCTTCCAAAGGTACTATTTTTCAGGAATTCTCCTATAAGAAGGTGGTCATTATACTAATATGCTTTACTAATTTCTAGCTCTCTTCTGCCTCTGTAATTTTGAAGAGTATCAACTTGTTTGTGGAATAAATTAAACTTCAAAGGATACCCATTTATTGATTTGTTTGTTTTGATATTGATTCCCTTGAAAAACTTTTGTTGACCGGAATATGCACAATTATCTTTTTGACTGCATTTGTGATTATTATTTAAGAATGTCTTTAAATCTCTGGATCATTTGCCGTTTTAGTCAGAAGAATACCTGTATAGCCAAAGTTCTATATAGTCAGAATAATATATTGTTGTAAATCTTCAGAATCAGATTTATTCTGGTTGTATTCTGTGAGTTATGATGTACTGAACGTGGTCTAAGCTACCTGACATCAGGTTTTGCAATTTGCTCACTTATAACTGCAATTATTTTTAGCCTGCTTTCCAATGGAATCAAAGCTTGTTCAGTCTGCCTGCCTTTTTTGAACATGTTGACCAAACTCAGAACAATTCAGGGAATGGTAGAGTTCTTAAAGATACCTAAATTTCTACAGAATTTGTAAAATGAGGTTGTTAGGTAGTGAAGAGGGAAGTCCACCTTGATGAAAAAAATGGCAACATAAGCTTCCTGTCTTCTTTTTTTCTCATGTTTTTCTTATGTATAAGAGAATCTTTTCTGGGACAGTCTTTGTAAATACTCCAGCTGTGAGACAAGTCACACCTTTGAGAGGATAGCACACAAAACTCACGGTGTTGCTTATTTTAAAGAACATTCACAAAAAGCAAATTGACAGGTGTGGAGAAACTGGTGAAAATACCTTACTTGCAGAGGTCTATGTTATAATAATATTCATAGAATCATAGAATCATTTAGGTTGGAAAAGACCCTTGGAATCATTGAGTCCAACCATTAATCCTACTCTACAAAGCTCACCCCTGAACTATATCCCCCAACACCACATCTGAACGACCTTTAAACACCTCAAGGGATGGTGACTCAACCCCCTCCCTGGGCAGCCTATTCCAATGTCTGACTACTCCTATGCAAATTTTTTTCCTAATGTCCAGTCTAAACCCATCCTGCTGCTGTTTGAAGCCATTCCCTCTTGTTCTATCGCTCATTACCTGTGAGAAGAGACCAACACCAACCTCTCTAGAATATCCTTTCAGGTAGTTGTGGAGAGTGATGAGGTCTCGCCTCAGCCTCCTCTTCCTCAAACTAAACAGCCTCAGCTCCTTCAATTGCTCTTCATAAGATTTATTCTCCAGGCCCTTCCCTGGCTTTATTGCCCTCCTCTGCACTCGATGAGAGGGACCTCGATGTCTCTCTTGTTCTGAGGTGCCCAAAACTGGGCACAATACTCAAAGTGTGGCCTCACCAGTGCTGAGTACAGGGGGACAATCACCTTCCTACTCCTGCTGGTCACACTGTTTCTTATACAAGCCAGGATGCCCTTAACTTTCTTGGCCACCTGGGCACACTGCTGGCTCATATTCAGATGCTTATCGATTAGAACCGCCGGGTCCTTTTCTGCCAGATGGCTTTGCAGCCACACTTCCCCAAACCTGTAGCATTGCATGGGCTTGTTGTGGCGTGGCCCAGCTGCAGGGCCTGGCACTTGGCCTTGTTGAAGCTCATCCTGTTAACCTTGGCCCATTGATCCCACCTGTCCAAGTCCCTCTGTAGGGCCTCCCTACCGTCACACAGATCATCACTCCCACCCAGCTTGGTGTCGTCTGCAAAAGTACTGATGATACACTCTGTGTCCTTATCAAGATCATCAATAAAGATGTTGAACAAAGTGGTCCCAACACTGAGCCCTGTGGAACATCCCTTGTGACCGGCCACCAACTGGATTTAACTCCATTGGCCACTGCTCTTTGGACCCGTCCATCCAGCCAGTGCTTTGTCCAGCAGATCATATGCTCATCCAAGCCATGAGCAGCCAGTTTTTCCAAGCGCATTCTGTGGGAAACAGAATTCACACAGTACTTCCCATCTGGAAGCTTTACAGAGTTAAATTCTTTTGACATTATTACATGAATATGAAAGATGGAAGTGTCATTCTTTTATTGCTATTACCAGGCAAATTGAAACAGAGAAATTAACTGAGAAACTCAAGACTACACATGAAAGCTGTGTTAGAGCTGGAAATTAATATCTTCTATCATGGAAAAATGTCTTCTATTCCTTTGCTGGAAAAATCTTTCTTCCTTCACATTCTTGGTAGCCAAATGGCACATTGTGAATCATGACTCAACCAGTTATTATTTCTAATGAGATTTTTAATTGGCGATAAGTGATAATTTTAAAATGGAAATGTCTTTGGACTATTTTAAATTCCACAGGGTGCATAGCTGTTACTACTAATGCCTTAAATGAGGAGAAAAGTACTTAGGTATAATTCTTTTTCTCTGAAGGCAGATATTTGAAGCAGATAACCTCAGCACACCCTTTATCAATGTGCTATCTGAACCAAAGCTAGGTGGTAATTTTGATTTTTTTTCTATTACTCAGAGACAGGAAAATGTGGCAGATCAGTGTGTGTATTCTTTACTGGAACAAATGCTTGATCAAGACCAATAACTCTCTGGGAATCAAAAGTTAGAAAGTATTGCTTTTGAAAGACAAAAGTCACTGGAGTCTGTAGTAAGTGAAGTGAAGTCTCAGCTTATCCATAGTGAATCTTTAACATGTATTTTATAAAATATAACATGGAGAAATTTTCAAAGAAAAGGTGAAATTAAAAATATCATATTTTTTTCCCTTATTTGTCTGGCATTTATTCAAGCAGTAAGGGATAGGGCAGGTAGAAGTGGGTGTTACAGAGAGCTGCAGACTTATATGGCAAGTAGAATTACTGGAAACACTGGAATTATTTCGATTAACTTTAAAAAATAAATTGTTAATATGGACAGTTTGGGATTTTATAAAAAGGTAGGAAAAAAGATAGTATTTGTTAATGATTATATATGTATGTGGCTGTGTCTACGTTCTTTATGTAAAATCCCTCTTTTCTATTGCCAATAATTTTTCCAGAGCTCTGCAGTTTGGGCTAAAGTGCTGCTAAACTTAATGCTCCTGGAGGTGAATTTTGGAATTTTCTGCAGAAATGGTTCTATGCTCTCTAAGAAAATGCAAAACAATGTTGTTTTTTTGTGTTAGAAAGTCTACTGAAGAGGATTTAGAGGTTGGGTGCAGGGCAGACTTCTTACATCCTCTGTATGAGGATGGCACAAAGAAAGTGAGGGCAGAGGAGAGGGTAAGTTTGGAATAAAAGCCCAGCAAAGCACTAGTGGGCCTGAAGGGAGAAGAGTCAAGGGAGTCATCGCTGGGGAGGAAACAGAAATAGGGGAATTGATACTTCCCGAACAGTGAGAGTGAAAATGAAGAGTGACAGATGGGAGATGGGGCTAAGGGGGGACTGGAAATGGGTGGGTGAAGGGGTGGGGGTGGGAAGAGCATTGGGATGGGAATGAGAACTAGAAGGAAGAGAAGAGCAATATTTGGCTGGGCAAGGGGAACTGTGCAAGTGTGGGACTGGAATGGGGAACTTGAACTGGGGAAGACACAGTTGTGAGGACACACCAGATTGAAGAGCTGGAGTAAGAAGAGAGCAGCTGGGAAGATGGGGGAGCTGAGAGACAGAGAAATCCCCTCCTGAGTGGAGAATACAGTAGAGGAGTCCTGATTTCCATCCTACATCCTTGCTTTAAAGCACATCCCTCCAGTAAAGGGTGTACCTTCCTTTACCTTAGTGCTTGGGTTAGGGGACTGAAAGTGTTAAATGTTATCAGGTGAGGAGAGCAGTAAGTGATTTGTGTGTGCTGTTACGGTCACTGAGTCAACAGTTGCTTCGTTTGGCATCATCCACTATCTCACCTTGCTTATTGAAAGCCTGAGCCCAATGGAGTAATGCAGCACGCAGTAGAAAGCACATAGATGTACAAAGAAAACTCTTACCGTATTATTATTCTGTTTATTATTACTTATAGTGCCAGAGCAGATAACTTCCTAATGCATTTCTCCTCCAATACAGCAGGTAGGGTGTAAGCTAATAGTAAAAACTAGTCCATCCTAGGATCTCCAGACAGATCTGGGGATTTTTGACAGAGTTCTCAGCTGAATGAAGAAAGAGACCGTGTATTTTGGTATTACGGAATGTGTGAGCGCTACTCAGCACACCTTCAAGCGTAATAGTTTTATGAGCTGTGTGTTAAAAAGCGGCATGAGGTGGCATAAGTAAAGTATCATTGCTGATGGTTTATTGTCCCATTAGACTGAGCTAAGCAGCTGGTTATTGCAGGGATGCATTCTAGGCTTTATTATATTTTATATCCTCATTAGGGATTTGGAAGAAGGTAAATATGTTAGTGACATTTGTGATCCTCCTTATATTGGAGGATATAAGTATCAGCAAGGAAAAAGGAAGGGAAAAACTCAATAATCCAATGAAATAAGGGGTTACTTAGAGCCAAAATGTGAAAATGTACTTACCATGGGAATCTGTAATTGTCTTTCAAGAGAGAATTTATTTTTGAAGCATGAAAAATGTGCTACATTTTTAAACTGTAGTCTAAAGAGCCAGCTCTTCACTGGAAGGGCCCGCCTAGGGTTGAGGGTCTTCTGCAGCGGCACTGAGAGGAGGTCTGTGCAGATGCAGAACTGCACCTGGGCCAGCTCTGCTCTGTTTTGCCCAGAGTGAGAATCCCGAAGGCCTGTCCACTACAGTTACAAGTCAGGATTTTTTCATTCGTTTGAGGGTATACAGTAGTCCTTCAAGGAGTAACATGGAAGCATCAAATTACTGGCAACTTAGATTTGTTTGAATTTATCATGTGCTTATGATATTAATAGATACTTAGAATGACTTTCTGCCTAATATTAATACCATTCTTTCTAGTGCACTGTAAAGTCTGTTATTACTTTATGTGGTCATTTTCTTGTTACAAAAAGGGATATGTTCCTGCAAAGTAATGCGATAGCTTCTGCAAAGTTGCTGCCACTGATTTTAATTGAACATTTTTCGCAATTAAGTACAAAGGCTTGTATAATCCTAGTCAGATCCTCTTGCACAGCCAGCACATACACTAAACATTTACATACTGAATATCATGTGTTTTACAGATTGCATTTATATTATGATGGCATCCTTAGGGCATGACTTTTTGTTATAAAGTTTTAATTTTTATACTACTAAATCCAGAAATAATATTTCAAGTTGATATAGTTTACATTTATTATGTTGGATGTGTTTACCTAATTTATAGAAGCAGAATTTGAAGCATTTGGCTAGAAGATTTGAATCTATACTTTATTGTTATATATGTGTGTATGCGTGTGAATATATATCAAATTATATCTTGTAAATTAATAAAGAAAATAACCTCCAGTCATTAGACTTCTTATGACACAAGTGATCAGTGTGATTAATGACAGTATTTTTCAATCTATATTATTTTTTTCTGTTTTAAAACATATATATGATATGCATTGTGGATTCAAATTATAGCTATGGTTTTCCATAAACTCACAAGACCTGGTGCAGTGCCAGGAAATACTAGTAAGTATCTGCATTCATAATTTAAGTAAGATATACTGAGCAGCATTGTCAGAAAGCTGAATATTGTCCTAAGGCTTTTTCAGTGTTTTTTAAAAAGCCACAAACTGTATTGTAAAATTACTGTATTAAGACATTCCACTTCAAGTTTTAGACTATACTTTTTCAGGAAAAGAAAATTATCCTTGATTTCTTTTTATAGAATGATATAATCAAAATACAATGTAAAATTTTAAAAAAGCAACACAGATGATATTTTTTTTCAGTCCTTATGCCTGACATTTGCAGTTTCATCTATTGTAATGCACTTCTATGACATCGTCTTTTCTGGAATACTGAATAAAAGATTACCCTATTTAGTTAATAGATTTCAGCATTTCAAGTTGCTTACCCAGCTTTATCTTTAAGAATATATTTTAAATTAATTCATTAATTATGTTGCATTTGCGGTAGAGTTTGCTTCCATAGAATAGTTCATTTGGTTGGTTCTGTCTGTGCCCTTCTGTTAGTTGAGGCAAAGTAACTCAGAGTGGCTTGTGACTGTTGAGTAGCTGAGGTGGCTAAGGGCATGCAGGTATTCATACATAAATCAAAAATTATGAGCCAGTGCGTGTACCTCACAGACACACCTGAGATTTGTCTCAACACATGAACCAGGTAACCGTGTTTCTTCAAACAGTAACTTTTCTCATCTGTTCTTTCCAGTTCCTCAGGAGCGTTTCATTCTCTGTCATGTGTCAAATCTGATGCTTAAGTGCTCATCTACCCACACATTAAATCTATTGAAGTGGGCTCATGCACAAGGCGTTGAGTCCTGCCTCCACCTAAAGAGAGAGTAAGGGCCAGTTAGCCTGTGTCTTGCTGCAGGAGAGAGCATCCATCCCTCTGATTTTGGTTAAGTGCCTAAGATGTGTGAGAGTCATATTTAACGTACCCAGGGTGTTTAAAATAATCTGGTTAAGTGTAACCCTTTCACATCTTTGTTGATCATACTTAAAGATGTTAAGAAAATGATATGCAACAATACTCCTCTTACAAATGCAGCATTTACTGTTGGTTAGGCTGAAGTACAAGAAAATAAATTGGTGTAAGTGGATGTTAATTTTATTGGTTATTATCCTGACATCTTTTTATCTCTTGTGAAAGACTGATTTATTTCAGATTATTAGCTTTGTCCTAATTGGTCTGGACTGAGTTCATAAAAAGCTTTTTTTGCACCCATTTTATAGCATTTACAAGTTCCTATATGTTTTTTTGTTCAGCATAGTGCTATTTAATATCATAAGGATACTAGAGATGTCTTTACTAGAAAGAGAAGGGTATCTGGAACAACTCTTGCTTTGGAGGCTGATTCTTGCCCTACCTGTTGCTCTGCTTTGTTTGACAATAAACTGGGATCCAGGAAGAATCTTGGGATTGAAGGCAAGTGTGACAGAGATTATTTAGTGTGTCTCAGATTCGGGCAGAAATCAGGTAGAAATACTTGGAGGAACTGATTCGGAGGCATTCATGAAGTGTGTCTAACACACAGAGACAAGAACAAGAGGTAATTTACCAATGTAGGCATTTCCTTGCCCAAATACCTTTATTGTTTAATGATACCTTTTATTATACATTCGTTTATCACATAATTTGTAGTAGTTGTCACTTATTAACTAAGTGGCAGCCACTGAGCTAGAAGCCATGCTTGCTGTTACGTTTCATCTCTAAATCAAAGCACATTGAATTCTTTCACCAAATTTGTCAAACCTCAAAAAAGCAGGACACAGGTAATCCTTACTGTTCTGGTGAGCAGCTGGAAAATGAGAGTGCTCAACAAGAAGGTTGGAAATGAGAGTTCAAAACTCCAAAATTTAACTAAGCATTTAACCCTAAGTTACCACATTCTGGGCAAGTTCTTTAGCTGTTAAGCTGTTGCATAAAAGACAATTACTGCCAAACTGAAAAGGAGAGGAGCTGCCTCTCTGCTCTGCTTCGTACATCTGAAGTGGCCCAGCAGTATGAGGTCCATGTGGTGTTAGGCTCAGGTTGACTACTGTGGATCATGTTATGAGCTGCTGCTTTACTCACCTAATTATTTGGGTCAGCTTTCTGGTTTCTGTTTCACAGGCCGAGTGTAAGAATGTAATTTCTCAACTGACTTGGGCCCTGAGTGAAAGTGTCTTGGAAATGTCAATGACAATGACGATGGTTGCCTGAGAACATACTGAAAATTTCAGTGCCTCTTTCTGTCTATATATGGAAAGAAATGTCAGTGCTGGTGTACAAAATCTTAATTTATTGACAGCCTTGTGTACCATTTCAGGTACTTGAGGTTCATGCTTTGTATATTTCTGAACATGCTTTCTTACTGACAAAGCCATTCATCCTCATTGGGTTGCCATGGAGTTGTGATCACATGAATCCAGGAATAATAACCCATTATGCTAATATAAGTTGTCATTGTGTTTGATGCGAAGTGATGTCCCATAACAACAACTGATGCTTGTAACTAATATAATTTATGATAAGATCACAGTTTATGGAACAGTTTGTGTTGCCAAATATGGCCTAGCCTCTTTTCTTTGAATTGTCTTTTTGATTCTGTACCCATTTACAAAACCATTTATGCATTTTCTAGGTCAGTATTGTTCTGTTTTTAATTTCTTTCTACAGTGAGAATCAGGATTTTCTAACAGAATAATTCTGGCCTCTTTGCTTAATGCTAGAAACATGTGTTTGTCCTCTGAGCAATCATGCTCCCTCAGGATATCAACTTTGTGATATAAAATTCCCTTTGGGATAGAAGCAGGACATCTAATAGATTTGGTGAACTTTTTAGAAACCACAAGGAAGAACGAAGAAAATTGCATCCAGTAGTCAGAATATATAATTCTGTAGTGCATACAGCATTACTGCAACCTTGCTTATACACCCAAGCATGAAACTGAATTTTATTTCAGACTGTTGCTACTGTGCAAGGAACAGGCCTTGAATCTTTGTATTGATTCAGCTTTATTCTTTAAGAGATGACCAGCTGGTGATCAGTAACGTGCAGTAGGGTGCAGTTGTAGCGTTTTCCAGATTCTCAGGAGAGTCCACCCTCACGTGCATGTGAACATACTTTCAGTAATAGCATTTCAACCAAGGTTCTTCTGTGCTCCTCAGACATTCGTAAGACAGTGGAATATGGCTTCTGGGAAGCATATCTGCACCTTCATAGAGCTTAATTTTATTATACAAGCATTCTCTTAATGCAAACCACTGTTTCATAGGGTTATCATTTACGAGGCATATTTATAAATTATTCTGCCAGTGTACTTCTTCTGTAAAACATTTCCTGAAAATTGAATCATCGCAGTGAGCTGCCACCACTTTCACATTCTCCCAAGGTATATTCTACAAAACAGCCCTTAAAATCAACTTCCATTTTGGCCAAGCATGTTTGACAAGCAAACTGGCTTGGCAGGAAATTACTATGTATATTACAAAGACACTCACACAGGTTATATTTCTACCTGGATGTACAAAGAGAAATCAAACCAGACTTCTGCTTCTTAGTATTAGCAAGATTAAAGATAGAAGAATCTTTCTTAGAACATCTGTATTGTACTTTTACCAAAGAAAGATTGTTCTCAGCAGTATGTTATCTACTAATGTATTCAACGAGTCATAAATTATACAACCAGAAAAAACATTGTGTCATCCAATCTGTTCTCCTCATAGAGCAGGCTTTATGGCTTCTCTGAATTAATTGCTGTTTGAGCTAAAGCACATCTTGAAAAAAAAAATCTTAATTTAAAATTTTCACTAATGGAAGAATCAGCACTAGCCTTAATAGCACTCTGGCAGTTAATTTCCTTCTCTTTTTGTTTAACTTCTTTAATGCATTTGTCTAGTTTAAATTTCCAGACATAAGATGTTACTGAATGAAGAGCTGTCTGTTGGCAAATCTCTGTTTCTTGTATTCATGTTTAGCAGGAAGTCATGGAAGTCATCTCACCCCACTTTCGGGAATCTTTGGTGTTTGTACTGCGTCTGACATAGGCAAGCCTGGCTTTTGTGATGGCCAGGGGAGAGAAATACGCACTTTCAGAGTGCAGTTCAGATGAGCCGCTTTAGATGTGTTCGTTAGGAGGTAATGAATCACACCTGAGTGCTTGTGTTGTCTAAAAAGACATTTTGGGTTGAGTGGCACATAAGTGTTTTGCAAGGAGGTGATGTTGTAGGTGCAATAGGTGCAAATTCCTGCCATTAGAGGATACGAATAAATGACTGTGTAACATTCTTGTGGTCAAATTAAACAAAGCTTGAAGGCAGTTTTTCCAGTAGTTGCTTATAGTTGTCTTTCCTGAATGCCCTCTGGTTCATCAACATCTTTCTTGAGTGCGGACACCAGAACATGACTGAGCGTCCAGCAGTGGCTGGTTGCAGAGACACTGGCAGGGAAGCAGTAGAGCTTTCCTGCTTTTGCTTTTGTTTATTCTGCTTGAGAAGGCTCTCCATAGCTCTTTAGGTCACAAGAATAGCAGCCTGTTTTTGACACATTAGTCATCCTGGTCTCAGGACGTTTTTCATAATCAGTGCTTCACCGGAGTAGAAGGCCTCATTCTGTTCCCGTGGCATGCGTTCTTTGTCTCTGGCTACACATTTCTCCATAGGTTAGAATTAATACCTCCTCTATTCCTTGCTTGCCTTCAGTTGTCAAAATACCATTCCAAGTAGAAGGACCCATTTACTGTTTTTTCTGTCTACCAGTCTTAACTTGTGTTTTGCCTGTGATCTTTATATAACTTTCTTTTATGTCCTTAACCATAAGGGTAATTAGTACAGGACTGAGAGCTGTACCTTCACTAGAAGTACATTCATTAGGGTATGATTCTCCTTTAACCCATGCTGAGAAGTATCTGTTACCTACCTGTTGATCTGTTTTTGTCATGAATGTTAATTTTTTAGTTCTCATTTTACAGTTTAGTAAGGTGCAAATCCAGTTGCCAAACAGAGATGTAAGACTACGCTTTTAACCTTGTTAAAGAAATTTATAATCTTGTAAAAGGATACAGTTAGTTTAATAAAATCTGCTTCCCATAAACATATGCTTATGGCATCGTAATATTATACTTCAGTTCTTTATTAATCAAATGCAGCCATTCCTGGGTGAGTATCAGGCCAACTGTGTTGTGTTTGCCTGGATTATCCTTGCAGACGCTTTAAGAAAACCTGTTACAATATTAGTTTTGTCTCAGCCCACAGGAATACTGAATTTCTCTTTGAATATCCCATAAAAGGAATCTTTTTATTATTTTCAGATGTAATTAGACTTTTCAGTTATTATAAGGAGTTACTCTGTTTTCTCAGTGTTTAAACTTTATTTGGAAAATCCATTGTTAACCTTAGGGTCCTTTATATTTCTAACTAAACTGATGCAGAGTTAATCTCCATAGATGCCTGTTCCTCTCCAAATTTAATAACGTATATCTGGCGGTCACTTATTGCAAAATGTTTAGACACTTCAATATATTGAAGCGGTTTTCTATCATGGCCTACTGACCAGCATGGGAGCAATGCCCTGTCCGTGCTGTGTTTGGCATTTGCAACTATCTGGTCATGCAGAAGATTCCTTGGACAGCAGCTAAATTCCGGGCACTTCACTCATCTATTGGAGTGCAAGTTTTTCAATAGGCAGCTATACTCAAGCCAAACTTTCAAAAACCTTCACTGAGCTCGTGTGGCTGGTAAAAATCATTATCTTGTCCCTGCTGGTTTTAGATTTAAGAGTCACCACGAAAAATATTTATGTCCTGGAATTTGAGTCTAGCAAAGCAGCAAACATTGACATCTGCATTTATGTTCATGGCTAAGAAACAAGTGAACTCCATTTTCAAAGAAAGAGTTGTTAATGTTATGTTAATAAAGAGGTATTAGATATTTTAACATCTTAATGATCTGTGGCTAGTAGAAGATTACACATCCTGTGTTGGCTGATCTGTAAGCAAAGAGGCTAAAGAGTGTTTAATTTAATGTAGAAGATACACGATGTTGTGAGTGAGCTGCTGCAGCCTGTATCAAGTAATGACAGTAATGATTCAGTCAGAGTAGGGGATTGATAATGATAATTATTAAACTAGATTTTGGCTGCAAAATTATTTCTCTCATTTTTGTTTGAATAGATGTTACTTTGTATGCCCCACTGTAGAGGGCAACATGAATGAATGTCTGACTTATTCTAACAGGCTTTACTCACAGCAATCTCTCCTGTGCTTCCACCAGAGAAAGCTTTACAAAATTTTGTAAAAGTAGTCTTGATGTGTGAAGGTTTAACTTCCCATTTCACGGTGTCAGCTTGCACATTGGTTTACTCCTGGTATTGTGCCTTTTTCAACCCACAGGAGAGGAAGGATATGAATCCAAGCCAGCAGAAGCTGAAATGCACCATGGTGCAGTTAAATCTGTACAAGATACTGTTGAAGAGTCTACGGACTTGAGAGTGAGAGTCATCTCATATAACCTTGGAAGCATATCTTTGTTTTCAATTCTCTTTCAGTAATCACTGACGAGATAGGCACCTCTGGAAAGTGATTTATTCTATCTTAAGCTAGAGAATCTAAGGATGTGTTTAATCACCTAGAAATGTCAGTCTCTCTTAATTCACTCTGCTCGGAGCCTAGATGGCTGCATTAACTTCGATATTTGACCTGTAGGTGACTAAATTTGAACCTTTCCCTAAAAGGCAGCCTTGGAGTAGATCAGGTGCATCAGAAGGTGAGATCAAGGAAGCAAGTACAGTTTTGAGGACTTTTCTTCATTATAGCACTACGCTTTGAAACGTAACTAAACATGACGTATTTATTATGGCATGAAACAAGCAAAACTCCTTACAAAATCAGCTCTTAGATGCTGAACAATGGTAGATCAGTAGGACTGTTCAGATCATGCAATTTCAGAGGGAAGTGAGCTACTGTCAGTTTCTTTTTGTGCATCAGTAATAAAATACTGCCTGTGTTTACATCAGTGCATTTCAACACACTCAGGTTTTCACTCACATGTGTACATTGCACAGGAGCCACCTCATCCATAAGCGCTATGCTGTTTTCATTCCAGCGAAACACATGAATGAACATTTGTCCGTGGTTTGGAACAGCAAGTGTGGACAAACAGCAAAAATTCAGGGATGGCTCCAGTTCTGACACATGAGTTAGCTCTTGAAGTTGTAATAGGACTCAGATTCAAGCATTTAATGTCTTTCTACAGTAAAAAATAAAAGAGTTTAATTATCTTTTTTTTTAATTCTATCTGGTCCGGACTCTGACAGTTCCACTGTAAAATGTATAATGAGAAAAGGGAAAGTATACTCGCTCCAACAGAAAGTGTGTGGGGAAGGAAGATGCAGGTCACATCCTCCTTCTTTGCTGGTCGCTCTTTTTGGAAGCAACTATTCCTTCTCTTTTGGACTCTTTTAGCCTTGTGCTTCCTCGGCACTTTTCCAAGTTCCCTAAAAATAAGTCTTCTGCTAACACCCATCAACCACAAAATGACAGGAATATCTTCATCTCCCTGTCTCTGAATAAGAAAGCAAACCAGAAAAAAAATCTGTCTAAAAATCTTACAGGAAGCTATTTTCTGATCCAATGAAACTGAAGTGGATGCTAGCTTTTTCCTCTAGTACATAGGAAAGTGTAAAAGAAAAGTATGAGCATCTTTATTTAAAATAAAAAGCTTTTTAAGGTCTATTTGAGCCAAAAGAAATTGTAGTACGGTTTCAGAAACAAACCTTTATTTTGTTTTAATTTTTAAAAAATCAGTTAATCTGCTCATCTGAAAATGATGGTCTGAATATATGTCTCCATGTTCATTTGGACTTTTCACTTTTGGAATAACTGGAAAAGTTAACAAAACTTTTGAGGTTATGTCAAAAAGATACTAAGATTTTGAAAGTATATTCTTAATCTCAAGTCAGCTTCCAAAGAGGCAACATGTCATTGCCGTATAAAACACAAAAACTGGAAAGTATTTATGTTACATTTGAATCCCATCAGAAACAACACAGATATTTCCTTTAGTAAGAAGTCACTCCCAAATGGAGCACTCACATGGCAACTGAAAATTGGTTTTAGATTGTCCACAAGATTTCCCATGTTGTTTAGCTTTTTCAGTCTTCACTCTCATAATGAACCAAGCAAATTCTAAAATAGCTGAAAACATTTTTTATGTTACCCTAGATTCCCACATATCTTCAGCATGGTGGTGTGTGTAAACAATAAAATAATGAGGTAGAGGAAAATGATCAGAAGGATAAGTGGTGAGCAAAGAGCATGGCCAGGAAGGAAAATTGCTCTCCTGCCTCACTCAGATGTCTTAACAAGGGTCTGAGATAAGAATCTAGGGAACATTGTTAAACATCTCAACCCCTGACCCGCGATTTAGGAGAAAGGGAGAGGGAAAGTCTACATCTTATGGGATCATAGTTACCAGGAGCTTTGCCAAGTCAGTGAAAAGGACTTTAGAAAGTGGATGGACATATATGACAGGATTTCCTGTGTGTTTGCTTGTTTTGGCAGTCATTGTTATTGAATCCCCTGCATATGAAAACAGTCTTTAGCAAGACAAAAAAATGTCCACCCACTGCTTTCTTCTACGAGGTCTCATGAATTACTCCTCTTGCACAGAGTTGTAGTGCACATCTGAGGATTACAAAGCTCAACATCTACCTGCCAGCAGCCGGGATGTGAGGGCTAATAAAGCCAAACCAGCAGTTTAACCTTTCCAAGGTACCAGGCTGAACAAGACCCTTAACTTCAAAGCAAACAGGCATTTCACTGCATCCATCTGAAATAAGACCTTCCAGTATGTATAAGGTCTGTTCTAATGTTTTCCTGAGCTTGGACAAAGATATCTGTATTAAAATCATTATTTTCTGATGAGGTTCATCTCAGACGATGACTGCTTCCTAAGCATCTGTGAATGCAATGAGCATTTGAGTTCTTTATGGAGGTGAAGAGAAGAGCATCCCCCAAAAGTGGTATTTTAGCATCCAACAGGCCTACCGAGTGGCTCTGTACTTACTTTCAAGGATGCTGCATTGCATTTCTATCCTGCAGAGGACTGGATTAAGGTGTAAGAAATAACCGCATCTGGGACTTGTTCTGAGGCTCTGTTCTGCAAATCATTGACCATCCTCAGGCTCGGGAAGCACAGAATGGCTTTACTACAAGGAGTTAACTTTATGTCCTCAAATGTTAAGTCTTACTGAGTATACCATATGATCTGTTAGAGGCCTGCTGTTTTACAACATCCATGAAGGTACTTAAAATAAATTGAGAAACAGTTTGTGTGTACACATGCACACACACACATGAAGTTCAAGCCTTCTTTTTCTTGACTAGAGTAGTTGGGTTGGTCAGTGTTGACAGTTTGTCACTAACTGCCATTTCTTAGTGGCTACAGTAATTCCTTTGTCTCCTGTTTTCTGGCTTTGCTGTTCCTTGTGTTTACATAGAAGTGAGGAAGGATTGTCCAACCAAGTCTACAGGGGTTGGAAATGTCATCTGTAGTTTAAATATTCTGATAAGAATGGAATAAATATATCTAAATATATCTAAATATATCTAAACCTAGGGTTTTTCGCTAAGTCTTTGGACAGAAATAATTGAAAATGTTGGTCTTGGTTAAGCCTGTGACCAAGTCCTGGAATGCATTTATCACTGAAAATACCTACTTTATTTCTCTTCCCTATGCCTCTTTACACAAATGACCCTCTAGAGGCATGTCTCTTTAAAGAAATGGAGGAAGTTGAAATTTATAAATTAGCCTTTTCTCCCTTACTGTGTCAATATAATCAAGTACTTTGAGAATTTCTGTTTGGAAGAGCTTAGGCATCTCGTACCACCTCCCAAATCTGTTAGTCCCTTTGGGCTTGTTTTGAGAATGAGATGTTTTGCTCCAGAATCTTGGAACTTCTGTATACTTTTCCCTGCTGACCTCAAGGAATCTTCCACTTTAGAAAAGATAGCATAGGGCAATCACTCTGGCATAAGGATATACATACTATGCCCAGACTTTCATTTTTCTTGGAATTGTTGAGTTTTAGCTCTGTTGCATTGCAGACCATCTGTCCGACTGATGAAAAAAGTAACTCTTCCTGAAGAATCCTGTATTTAGATTAAGCAGACTTTTGGATAAGTTCAGATGGTTGTATGTCATGTTCTTGTGTCAAGAAAGCTGCACGAAATGACCTAGTACCTTCTCCCAGTATCTGCTTGAACAACAATATTAGACAGAGTCTTCAGAGGCTGGAATTTTAAAATAAAAGTTCACTGAGATTTCTATTATGTGTAGTTTTGGGGACAACTTTGTTCTACTAAGAGGGAAAACATGTTTGAACTTTTTGCCATGTAGACTCTCTCATATGTCCTTATGATTCGTATATGCCCAGGTCTGTTGTCTGTGTCTACATACTGCTGCCAGTGAGTGAATTTTCAGCAGCAAAGAATTTCCTCACATGACATCCTTGTCTCTAAAATGGA